>NC_056729.1:1139845051-1139915051 GCF_019279795.1 Protopterus annectens | reverse complement strand
TGAAAGTAGCTGACTCCAAGTCAGATTGCTGACCAGTCACGAGTGGAGTCCCACAGGGTTCAGTCCTGGGTCCTCTCCTGTTTGGTATCTACTTCTCTGAAGTCCTGGCCAACACAAAGGGACTCTGGCTGACAAAGTTCACACATGATTGCACATTGGGAGCTATTATTAACTCCCCGAGTGATGTTGACATACTACAGAAAGGCCTCACTGAGACCAGCGGCTGGTGTCAGAACCATAGCCTTAAGCTGAATGCCAGAAAATGTGTCGGCATCCCCTTTGGGAAAAACACGGTTCCCATGAATTACCACATCGATGGTAGTCCACTGAACACAGAAGGTGTTATAAGAGATCTGGGAACACAGGTTGACAGCAACCTCTCTTTTGACCACCACATTGCCACTGTGGTCAGAAAGTCCTTCTATGTGGAACATCTCATTGCTAAGGGTTTTGCATCCAGGAAGGAAGAGGTCATTGCCTCCCTCTACTCTTCCCTCTTTAGGCCAATCATTGAGTACAATGCCCCATTTGGCATGTACCTCACTAAACACCTGCAGCAACTGGAGAGGCCACAGAAGTACCTCACAAGGACATTCCTAGGCCTTAAACATTTGTCCTACATGGACAGACTAAAAAAACTCCAACTATTCTGTCTCATATCACCTACTTAGAGTTAATCTCTGCTTGACTTACAAAGCCATGTCTGACCCAGTTCTGTTAGAAATGCTACATCTAAAGAAATCCCAATCCCTCTGCACCACATGCTCCAGAGACCTCAACCTCATTACCACAATCAACAGAACATGCTGGAGGGACAGGTTCATAACCCAGAGACTGCCCATGCTATGGAATAGACTTCCCATACATGTCAAGCAGAGCATGTCACAGGCCATCTTCAAGAGTAATATTGATGAGTGGATGAGAAATAGAAAATTCACCCCAGGATCACTCCAGTGGCTTTACTCGACAGAGGCAGTGGGAACTAAGGTCTGGTGACACGATGCCAGAATAATCCTATAGGCTAGGCTTACAAAGGCCGCATGGCCATTAGCCTAGTACACACCTATGAACCTGTCAAAAAGAGTAGGGGAAGTTTCCTGATCCCCTGTCTAAATTTCCCCTAGAAGTATAAAAACAACCTTGAGTCCCCACTGAAAAGGGGATACTAGCCTAGTGGGACTAACCTGGTCAACAAAAGGATAATATATATATATATATATATATATATATATATATATATATATATATACATATTTGTGTGAATGTATATATGTATATGCATATGTATATAGCTATATAGCATGGTGGTTCAGAATGTTGCCTGAAAGTGAGTATTGTAAGCCATCATCATCATCATCATCTTCTTTTGGCTGTTCCTGTTAGGGGTCGCCACAGCAGATCAGCTGTTTCCATGTCTTCCTGTCCTCTGCATCTTGCTCTGTCATACCAACCACGTGCATGTCCTCTCTCACCACATCCATAAACTTTATCTTAGGCCTTCCTCTTTTCCTGTTACCTGGTAGCTTTATCCTTGGCATATTTTTCCCAATATACTCAGCATCCCTCCTCAGCACATGTCCAAACCAACGTAATCTTGCTTCTCTGGCTTTGCCTCCAAACCTTCCAACCTGGGCTGCCACTCTAATAGTTCCTAATCCTGTCCACCCTCATCACACCCAGTGCGAATCTTAACATCTTTAACTCTGCCACATCCAGCTCTAACTCCTGCCTTTCTGTCAGTGCCACTGTCTCCAACCCATATAACATAGCTGGTCTCACTACCCTCTTGTAGACCTTCCCTTTCACTCTTATTGGTACTTGTCTGTCACAAATCACTCCTGACACTCTTTTCCACCCACTCCATCCTGCCTTTATTCTCTTCTTCACCTCTCTTCCACACTCACCATTACTCTGAACTATTGATCCCAAGTATTTAAACTCATCCACCTTCGCCACCTATATGCATCCGCAACATTCCTCTATCCTTCCTCTCATTCACACACTTATATTCTGTCCTAGTCCCACTGACCTTCATTCCTCTTCTCTCTAGAGCATATCTCCATCTCTCCAGGGTCTCCTCCACCTGTTCTCTACTCTCACTACAGATCACAATGTCGTCTGAATACATCATAGTCCATGGGGACTCCTGTCTGATCTCATCTGTCAACCTGTCCATCACCATTGCAAATAAGAAAGGGCTCAGAGATGATCCTTAATGTAATCCCACCTCCACCTTAAACGCATCCGTCACTCCCACCGCAGACCTCACCACTGTCACACTACCCTCGTACATATCCTGTACCACTCTTACATACTTCTCTGACACTCCCGAATTCCTCATACAACACCACAACTCCTCTCTAGGCACCCTGTCATATTCTTTCTCTAAGTCTACAAAAACACAATACAACTCCTTCTGATCTTCTCTGTACTTCTCCATCAATGCTCTCAGAGCAAACATCGCATCTGTAGTGCTCTTTCCTGGCATGAAACCATACTGCTGATCACTAATCATCCCTTCTTAACCTAGCTTCCACTACTCTTTCCCATAACTTCATGCTGTGACTGATCAATTTAATCCCTCTGAAGTTACTACAGCTCTGCACATCACCCTTATTCTTAAAAAATCGGTACCAAAACACTTTTTCTCCATTCCTAAGGCATCCTCTCACTTTCCAAAATTTCATTAAACAACCTGGTTAAAAACTCCACTGCCATTTCACCTAAACACCTCCATGCTTCCACAGGTATGTCACCTGGACCGACAGCCTTCCATTCTTCATCCTCTTCATAGCTATCCTTACTTCCTCCTTGCTAATCCACTGCACTTCATGATTCACTATCCACACATCATCCAACCTTCTCTCCCTCTCATTCTCTTCATTTATCAACACCTCAAAGTACTCTTTCCATCTGCTCACCACACTCTCCTCGCTTGTAAGTATGTTTCCCTCATTATCCTTTATCACCTTTAACTGCTGCACATCTTTCCTAGCTCGGTCCCTCTGTCTAGCCAACCAGTACAGGTCCTTTTCTCCCTCCTTAGTGTCCAACCTTTTATACAACTCTTCATATGCCTTATCCTTAGCCTTTGCCACCACTCTCTTTGCCATGCACCTCATCTCCTTATACTCTTGTCTACTTTCTTCATTTCTCTGACAATCCCACTTCTTTGCCAACCTCTTTCTCTTTATACTCTCCTGTACTTCCTCATTCCACCACCATGTCTCCTTGTCACCCTTCCTCTGTCCAGATGTCATACCAATTGCCTTTCTAGCTGTGTCCCTTACTAGCTCTGCTGTAGTCACCCAGCTATATTGTAAGTAGTGTAACTAAAATGGCTGCTTTAAAACTGATGAAAATATTGTTTATAAATGGTGGGTACAGAACTGCTGCTTTAACTGCTGATGCCTTTCGTTATAAGGCAGATAAGATTTCTACAAGGTTAAGTTAATAGAGTCAGTTTTGTAATTGAATGGTGTATAAAAGAAGACTCTGCAGCCTTACAAACCAGAGAAGCTGTCCTCTCATACAGGAGGAATGGTTGCTTTGAATGTTAATTCTACTTTATTTGCTGCTGTAACCTGTGGAAGAATTGCTGAGGACTATTCTGAGGAAACCAGAACATCTTCCTGTAAAGGAGTCCGGAGGGAAAAGACTCTCCAGGAATGTATCTGTATGCTTTGGATTTTGGCTCCTGTTTCTTGCCAATTTAGTAAGAAGGTAGTGGACTATCTTTCAAATGACTGTTGCCCTTTTTGTTTGGGCTTTGCGACATTTGAAGCAAAATGATAACGTGTATGTTTTCTTCCTTTGTTCTTGAAGTTATTTTGGTGCACTTAGTTCTATAAGAGAGAGTATGCACAGCTGCCTTTTGTTCTTTCATGAAAAATCTGTGCATTTTGATCACTTTTTAATGCTTTGAACTTTTAGTGCACTAACACCCCCCCCCCTCTGTGTATGTGTGGATATGTATGTTTCTCATATATACATATTCATATGGTACACTATGGTGCACATGCTGTCTCTCTCTCACACACACACACACACACACACACACACACACACACACACACACACACACAAACAAACACACACACACACACACACACACACACACACACACACACACACACACACACACACACACACACACACACATACACATTAAATAGCTTGAACCAGAGTACCAGGAGAAACCCACATACAAATAAGGAGGACATGCAAACTCCTCTTAGCCAGTGACTGGAGGGTGGGATTGAATCCCAGTCTCTTGCCATGAGGCAATGATCAGCATGGAAGAAAGAAATACCATTAGTGCAGACTGCAAATATTTCTGAAAGCATGCTATATTAATTATAGAGTCTGAGGAAGAAAAAAAGTCACATGGTTTCCTAAATCTTCTAACTGTAGTATGGTTAGTTTTGGAAGTGTACAGCTTTTGAATTTCAGTATGCATTTCACAAACTCTCGCTCTTTTTATGTTGATATCTTGGCATTCCTTTCTTCAGTGGAAGCCATGCTTTCCAGGAGGAATGAACGCAACATGACAGCTGTCACCTTCACAAGTTTTAAAGTATAATACATATGATGCAGTTATGTGTCAAGCAGCTAAAGATTTGATAGGGTTTGACAGCGTTCCATGTTGTAGCACTGACATTTAATTATAAGCAGCCTGAAATTGTGTGATATTTAGCAATGAATCTACACGATAATACTGCACTTTAACTTACCCTTCACTATTACTCTGAACTGCTGAAGCCACCCTTTGATACAGTGTTTCTAGAATACAGTTACATTTGCTGTACATTTGCAATTATTTCTCTTCACTTCTGTCACTGATTTCCTAGATACAGAATATGTGTCACACATGGGGATGAAGACATTTTTGCAGACAAACCCAGGCTGTGACATAAGTTATGTAGTGAAAAATGTAAAGCAATTCTGACCATCACATAAATATGTTAATAGCTGTCAGCATACATTTTATTCTACTTAATGTTTATGCTACCTGAAGCACAGATTTTCCCTTGGCTGACTCTCAAAGACCCAAGCATATGACCTCACATCACTGTTTTTAGTCCTCAAATTTAATTCAAGAACCTTCTCTTCTTAAAGCCCAATCTGCCAGAGGCATCCAGGAAATTCTTTACCATAATGTTTCACTTCATATAAAGTAAACTGTCTTATAGTCCTACACAAAATATACAAGGGGACTTTATTGAGGCTTGGTGCATCAACAATAGTCACCTTGTCAGTTAAATATGGAGCTGTTTACCTCTTACCCCATTTTGGTTTGAGTGTAGCATGTTTCATGACCTAGTAATTCTTTAGGGTGACACTTGTCCACCTCTTGAAATCACACTGTTTCTTCCATTGTCAGACCCTAGAGTTTACTTTCTCTGGTTACTTGAGTTCTTACCTCTCAGCTGTCCAGATTTGTGCAGCATGTCTAGATTTTTACCTTGTAGGTTTGGTCTGTTCCTCAAAACACTTCATACACTTCAGAAAAATTCATGCTAATGCAAAACCCATTATTCTATCAACTTTCTAAGTTCATATGAGCAATATTTAAAATGTACCTATTTGTGGGTTTTGTCTCCCCCATTATTTATGGTTTTGTCAAGATTTCTTGCTCTGAGAGGTTGAGAGGTATTCATGAGTTTCACATGCCTCCCTGTAAAGGGATAGAAGGAATGGAAACTTATTCTATCACATTTGGCCTTATGGTGACTGACCCAAACCACTATCAATGGCATTACAGACAAAAAAGACAGGCATTGGACTGCCCATCTGCCATCTACAGTCATAGTTTAATAAATTTTGTCATGATATCCACTGACTCTGTTTTTATTGTTTTTGCAGAAAGGTCAGATCACAATGACTTTGTTCTTGGTAGTGGATGCTGACTTACAAACCACCTGCTAGCAGGATGTCCTTTTCTCACCAGGAGGATGAATTAATTAAACGTTTTTCAACAGAATATTTTAAAATATTTCCAGTTACAAAGAGATGAAACTGCTGAGCTTGAACAATGCAAGGATGAGTAATTTATTAGGTCCTTCAGTTTGCACTGATGTGTATCAGTAAGGTATCAGTTATCTAAGAATTTTTAATGAAAATAATAAAAATATAATAAATATATTCTTCTTCAATTGATTGTAGAAGGAACACAAAGCAGTATTATAGAGGACAATCTGGGATCTCACCCACTGACATTCTGTGTATAAAATTATGTTAAATGTTTAAAGTTCATTTAAAAATTAAAGGAGAATTGTGGAGTTGGTTGGCACATGATGGAAAACTAGACAAATATGCCAACAATGAAAAAAAGGGTTATACTTTAGAATAATGCAGAGATAGATGCATTGGAAACAAATGATTAACCTCCAGCCTTTTACTGTATATTTACAAGTGGAAGAACAGACTTTGCTGATGATATGGAGACTTAAGCATCATGTGACTGGGATACCATGATAATGGGGGGAAATATATTCTAAGAGAACTGGTTGCTTAAAATTGAATATGGAATAATAGCACAAGTGCTGATGAAGTATTTTACAATGGAAAAAGTGGTAATGCCTGGAAAATGACAGGAGGTTTGAGTGTAGAGGAATGCTAAGAATACAAATGGCTGCTACAGATGATAAGGCACCAAGGCAGATTATAAGGGGCAGCAGCGCTGGGTGGCATTAAAACTCAGATTCTAGCAAAGTAGCAGATAGCTTTACTAGTGTAAGAGGGAAATGTTATTCCTGAAGTCTTCGTAGATGCTGGACTGGGACATAAAACTTGGTTATTTTAAAGTTTGCTATTCATGAATATTTTGAAAGCCAGAAAGTCGCTGTTTAGGGAGATAATCCCTCCATGACATGGCACAGATTTTTAAAAGTGAAGAAGCTAAAAGATGGTTAAAAGGGCAGGACTATTAAATAGCAGAAATCTATTTACTAAGGTTCAAGATAAGGGACAGAAATAAAAATATGGAGATAATAGGTTTTATGAAGTAGATGTGAAGTAATGTGTTGGTAGATGGGTGATGTAGTGGCAATGGGTGTTAAAAGACCAAAGAATGATTAGTCACAGAAATAATTTGTTCTGCAATGCAAAGGGACATATATATATGTGTGTATATATATATATATATATATATATATATATATATATATATATATATATATATGGTTCCCCTTTATAATCTCAAAATATTGAAATCTCGAATTTCAGTATCTCAAAACTATAAAGGTGAACAGAAAAAAAAAAAAACCTCACACCCAGACATTCTACAGTCCCACACACACACACACACACACACACACACACACACACACACACACACACACACACACACACACACACAAAACATCCAACATTCACACTCATACTTCCACCTCCTTATCCTAACCCACACTTACACCTTACAGAAACACTCACATACACTCACTCACCTTAAATTCCGGACACCATCCTAGCCAAACACTTCATGTAATATAGCGTAAATACATAAGCATGGATTCAAGATATTCGGATTCCCACTTATGCACTTTCGCTATTGTGAAGTTTCACCTTTATGGTCTCGGGATACTGAAATTCAAGATTTCAGTATTTCGAGATTATAAAGGTAAACCAAATATATATATAAATACATTAGAATTAGTAGATGGTGGGAAAAACGAGAACTTGTTAGAAAGAAAGTTGCAGGAATCATGAGGAGAGCATACAGAGAAATGTGGGTGTCTTTTGGAATTCTATGGTCCCTAACTGAGATCCTCAGAACAGTGGAACTGCTAGTGCAAACAGAGGAATATATACCAAATTCTCTGTTATTTGCACTTTCTCTAATGTACAGTGATGTTGGAGGCAGTGTGTACAGCTAGTAGAGGGGGGGACACAGCCTTTGTTGCCAGAGGTACATGCGGGTATGGCTGATTTGAAAATTGCTCTATTAGTATAACTTTGAATTTTCAGATTCACTGTTTTTCTTGTAGTTGCAGGACTTGCAAATTTTTGTCTTGCACTTCTAAGAGGAAACCTAATGATGCTAGCAGTGAAGGCAAACAAAAGTGTTCTAAAGGTTTTTAAGGTACATAAATGAAAATGTGCTGTTATGCAGGATACATAGAGGACGATCTGTGATGAGAGGAGATCAGGATAAGCTGCTTATTACACCCTGAGGAGGGTCCTGAACAGACACCAACATTGGAAAAAAGGCAGAGGAAGAGGAATGAAGGATAAGTTGAAGAAATAGACTAACACTCAGTGGTTAGATAGACAGTGTGTTAGTACAGCTAGCCTACCTCTTACCTGTTCAGATTTTGGCAGAATGTCCAGATTTGTGCATCATATTTTTTTGGTCTTCTTCTCATAACTATGTTTTTTGGAAAACCATTGAGGACTGAAGTCACTAGATAAAGACAGGCATTTGAGTTTCAGACTTAATATCCTTCAGAAAATAAGTGTTAATGCAAAACATATTGCTCTAACAACTTTTTAAGTTCATTAGTGCAATATTTAAAATCTGCCCCTATTTCTGGATTTTTGCACCCTGTCACAAAAGGAAATATTGCCAGCCCAGCTTGCTGGAATTTTGTAAATAATTATATGTCATTTGTGAATATTAATATGATTTATATAGACGTGTGACAGAAGGAAACACTGCCAACCCAACTATCTGGAATTTTGTAAATAATTATATGTCAGTTGTGAATGTCAACAGGATTCATATGCTGGTTGTTACAAATGTACTAGCCTTGTATGTTACGTGTATATCAAACTGCTGGCACAGAAGTGTGTATGAAAAGGGTTTGCACAGTACTGAGCTTAAAGGTGTGACCACAGTGTACCCTGCTGGATTAGAACAGAAATGTATGTAAACTATTGTAAGTGTGTAAAAATATATGTTTTAACAGTGGGGACTAAAACATAGAGGGTTAGCTTGCAAAACTTCAGGAAAATAGTTGAAATTAAATTGTTTTATAACCATGCAATAAAATAGATGGTTTCAATGCAGCAAGGAGACAGGATGTTTATAACTCGGGAGCCTTCTGCATTGTTTTATATTATTTTATGTCTTCCAGAAGTTGCAAACATCTGAAGGCTATGTATTATCACAGAGAGATGCTAAATGCTAGCGGTTTATAGCAATGGTTGTAGAACCTGGGAACTGAAGTCAGGTGACAAAAAGTGATGGCATGCTGCAAGTATCCCAGCAGTAATATTTGATATTAATTTAAGAACTCTCTGAGAGAGTGACTGTGCATTTTGTATTTTGTCTTTGACCTGGAAGCATCCACTCACCACATCTTCACGTGCCTTGCTGTAAGTAAGTTATCGAGGGTACAGTAACATCTCTTAGATTCAGTTAGGAATATAGTGAAGTATAGCTTAGATGTTTTTTGCATTTAGGTGAGACTGTCCTGCAATGTTGTTTTAAATATGTCCTATGATTTAGAACTCTGATATCACTGTACATGCATATTTAGTATAGTCTTGTTCTTTTCTTATCTATTAAATATATTTAAACTTTTCAATTGTGGCTGGTCTGCCTAGAGATATTTAAGCTCTTAGAGTACTTGCATATCTATTTGTTAACACTGTGGACCACTCCTAATAGCCTTTCTCTTGGTCAAACTACCATTTGGATTAATAATAACATTACACAGTAGGATTGGACACCTTTTTTAAGGGCCTTAAAATAGCTGATAAGTAGTGGTTGGTGGCAAAGGAAACTACCTTATAGTCTGGGCAGAAGGGGGCATAGCTAATAAACCTGAGCCAGCCTTTCCCAGGTGTGTGTGTGTGTGTGTGTGTGTGTGTGTGTGTGTGTGTGTGTATAAATCAAACCTCAAAGCATGTGTGTGTGTGTGTGTGTGTGTGTGTGTGTGTGTGTGTGTGTGTGTGTGTGTGTGTGTGTGTGTGTGTGTGTGTGTGTGTGTGTTTGTGTGTGTGTATGTGTCAGCTACTTGGGCAGGGACACAAAGCACTAATTGAACAGAGAGGGTGCTGGAGGTCTTGATTTGGCCACTCAGCTGAGATCTCAACCCTATAGCTGTGCCGGTGAGGAGTCTTATTGGGGATATGGAGAAAAAGGGAGAAACCAGCCCAAGACTGACTGGTCCATGTGTGCGCTTAAGGGAAATTGCACTTTGCTGTGGGTGCACTTGTCATCCTCCCAGTGTGTATGTTCCCCACTGTTGCCAGTGGTAAGGATTGAAGCTCCTTGATTACCGGGCCAGTGCTGGGGTGTCACATATTAATTGTTGGGCAGTGTTGGGATATCCACATCACATATTATTGTTTTGTATGGTGTTGATATTGTATTCCTGTAGGCTGTAAACAGTGGTCACTGAAGGTGTTTGTACTCTCAATCAGCCACACAGTGAACATTTATAGTTTCATATAACATTTGTTTTATTTATTTATTTATTTTTTGTTAGCTTAGTTAGTCAAGGAGAGCAGGCAAGGGTGTCAGCAGGGGAGTATGGCAAGCTGACAAGGAGCCAGTTCGCTGAAATGTGCCAGGCTAAAGGACTGATACATGTAACCTGACTAAGGCAGAAATGATTGCAGCCTTGGGCAGAGCTGCATCACAGACCAGCAATCCAGAGGACAATCAGAATGACCTTGGGGTGGTACAACTCTCAGAAAATGGACATTTCAACCTTTCCACAGAGGACTCAAAATATATCTGGAGTTAAAGAGACTTAAACTGGAGGCCAAACATTTGGAAATAGAATCAGCAGAGAATGACTGTGGCAGGAGAAACAAATGGAAATAGAAGGAGCAGAGAGACTGAGATGTCTGGAAGCTGAGGAGAATGAGAGGTAGAGGCAACATGAAAAGGAGATGTTGACTCTTCACCAGGGTCATGGAGGTAATGAGGAAGGGAATAACCAAACCCCAGAAGCAACAAAGGTCAGTAAATTTCTTCCATAATTTACAGAGGGGGATCATTTTGACAGTTTCATTCATATGTTTGAAAGGGTATGTAAACAGTATAATGTTGACCAAGGATTCTGGGTACAGTTCCTGACCCCCTTACTCCATGGTAAAGCTGTAACTGGTATTTCTAAATTTCCTGATATGGATTGCTTAAATTATAATATTGTTAAAAATTGTCTTTTAGAGAGTTTTAAGTTAACATCTGAAGCTTATAGGAAAGAGTTTCAGGAACAAAGACGCAAGACAGATGAAAATGTGTGTGAATATATTGCTGAGTTAAGCACTTATTTTCATAGATGGGTGAGTGTGTGTCAGGTCACCACTTTTGAAGGGCTGGCAGACCTTTTCATGAGGGAATAAGTCCTTAGCACTTTGCATAAGGATATGAGAATCTGGTTGAAAGATAGGCAATACAATACTGCAGAAGAGTTGGGGAAGAAGGGAGACCTATACCTAGCAAGCAGTGCATCACTGCACGGGAAAGGGATACCCAGTGCTGCTCATGGGTCTAAGGGAACCCATGGTGGGCGGCCTACACCACCCCAAGAGAGTCCTCCAGTAGCATGGGAAACCATTAGCCCAGGTACACATCCAGGGCTAAGGGTTAAATGATTTAAATGCAATCAGTGGGACCATGTAGCATATAGATATCCACAGAGATAAGGTGGGGAACAAAAGGTGGGAGAGCCAGTAAGTGGGAATGACAGATATCCTATCTTAATAAATGGGAAAGAGGCCACTGCTAAGAGAGACACAGCCTCTGACCTAACCATTGTGAAGCCTGCAATGGTTAAAGAGGAGCACTACCTGCTTAGGCAGTCTACTCCAATCAGAGCTTTAGGAGGGATAACATTACAAATACCTTTTGCTAGAGTTCACCTTGACTGGGAGGGTGGAAATGGAAGCCAGCAAGTAGGTGTGTTTGAGGATATCCCTGAAAATGTCCTGATAGGGAATGATTTTGATAATGCAGTACCTTGTGTGCATGCAGTGACATGCAGTCAGGCTTGGAGACAAGCATGTGGGACTGGTAGCCTGGGGGAGACCCAGACAGACTGCAGAGTTGAAGCCAGGACTGGTGTGGTGGTTACTTCAGAGTGGGAACTACTCTGTAGCAGTGAGACTGAAGGTAAGCCACAGCTGCTTGTAGGTACTGATGTTCCCTTGGACAGAGTGATGGCAAGGGCAGACGTGAGTAGTAGTACCCAGGCTGACAGTGAGGCACCACTGTCAGAGCATGCCAGACTTACTGTGGAAGGGGAGCTGGGAAGGGTTACAAAGAGAGACAGCTGAGACAGGCTCAGCTCTCAGTCCCTACATTACAAGGCATGAGGGAGGTAGCTAGGGAGGCACCTGATTCTCAAGGGAAGGGAGAATCTGTATACTGGGACAAAGGGTTACCATATAGAGAGTGGACCCTTGAGGGAGGCCTATAGTGTGAGAGAATACAGCAGATGATAGTGCCCGGAGCTTACCATCTGTCACTTTTAGCCATAGCCCATGACATTCCCTTTGCAGGTCATATGGACATAAAGTGCTCTAAGAGATGTATCATGCAGAACTTTTATTGGTCTGGGATTTCCAGAGATGTAACAGGGTACTGCAGGACGTGTGAGCAGTGCCAAAAGGTAGGCAAGGCAGGAGACAAGGTGAAAACTCCTTTGATGACTTTGCCTGTGATTGAGGAGCCATTTCAAAGGGTAATTATGGATATCATCGGGCTTCTGAGTACCCCAAGTTCCACAGGGAAAAAGTATATCCTAGTTTACCAGATACCCTGAGGCAGTCACATTGTCCTCCATTGAGGCAGAAAAGGTGGCAAATGCTTTGTTAGAGATTTTCAGCAGCATAGATTTCCCAAAATAAATACTGACTGACAGAGGTGCCAATTTTATGTCAGACCTGCTGGCTTGTCTGTGTTAGCACTGTGGGGTGAAGCACCTAAAAACCACCCCTACCATCGTCAGACCAATGGTCTGGTTGAGAGGTTAAACTCTACACTAAAGACCATGGTATGGGCATTTGTAGACCAGTTTAAGAGGGAGTGGGACAAATATTTGCCCCATCTGTTGTTTGCTTACAGGGAGGCAACCCAGGAATCCACAGATTTTTCAGCTTTTGAGTTGCTGTATGGGCATAGGGTGAGGGGACCTCTACATTTGATTCGAGATGAGTTGGGGGGTGAGTGTAAATCTCACAAGGATTCTTTGGTGGCATATCTCCTAAATCATAGGACAAGGCTCAGGGAACTCATGGTCTTGGTCCAGGAGAACCTAGCAGAAGCCCAACAGCAGAAAAAGGTCTGGTATGATCACTGTGTGATCTTGAACAAATCACTTAACTGAGCATTGCATCTGAAAAAGGACTGTTTGTCAAATATGCCTACCTTGTTAACACATGGGTATTATTATTATGGTGTCTGATGACCACCTTCTTTATCTTCCTGCCTTTGCCTTGCCACCTGATAGAGTTTCTTTGTTTCATCTGCTGAGTCACTTTCCAGAAGCTGATAGAGTGCCTCTGATGTCTTGTTATTTGCCAGGGGTGGCTCATGCTATAGGACTGTGGGACTGCAGCTCTCCCACCTGTAAAATGTGTCCCCAAATGCATAAAATAAAGTCCCCAGTTCCCCCACCGTAGAACATATAAAAATAAAAAATATCTCAGACTCCACACATGCGTGCTTAGTTCCTGACTGCTGTGTTAGGCAGACCAGAACTTCAAGCCCACATGTTCAGGCAGTCCAGATAGGGAAGGTAGGAAACTCCCACACAAACTGGACTGCATCGCCCGCAGGCTGGACCAATAGCAGGAGGCTCAAGCCTCCTCTCATCTCACAGGAGACAGCATGTGCCGGCCAATATGGAGGGGCTTCTGCAGAGTACAGGATCGCATTTCTGGAAACAGCATACAGGACCCCAGGTAGGTGGTGATCACTGCAATAGGGGTGTGTGTGTGTGTGTAAAATGCCCTAGTTGCTTCATGGTGGTGGGTAGAGAATAAGGCTTGAACCCTCTACCTTGGACCCAAGTGACAAGAGCCTGAATTCCCTACCCACCACAATTTCTAAAACATTTGCAGATTTTTGCCTCATATTTGTTCTGTTCCTCATAAAATCTGTGGTTTATGTATTTTTGTTACTTAAAACAGACAGTAGTGCAGTGGTGCAGTGGTAGCAGTGTTGCCTGACAGCTATGGGTTGTCTGGTTTAATTCTTGGCTGGGGTGCCTTCTGTGTGGAGTCTGCATGTCCTCCCTGTGTTTGTGTGGGTTTGCTCTGGTGTCCTCAGTGGATATTTGTTCCTATTTTTTGGACTGTATTCCCCCATTATTGGCTTCCTTCAGGTTTTTTGTGCCAAGGTTGAGAGCTATGGTGATAACTGAACTCACGGAATATGTTTGGGGGCTGTATTCCCCCATTATTGGCTTTGTTCATGTGTTTTGTGCTAAGATGTTGACAGCTATGGTGAGAACTGAATTCACTAAATGGTAGCCATTTAAGTTTCAGTCTTCCTTTCTTTCATAAAAATAGATAATTTGGCATAGTGGTATGTTGCTCTGGCTGTTTTGCACAGGGACCTGGGTTCAATACTTGGCAGTGAAATATATGGTGGTAACACAGCATTTGATTCTAGTAACTTTCCAACATTATACAAGCAATGTTTAACATGTGTCCCTGGTTTTTGGGCTTTTGTCCCCCCCAAATAAATGTTGGCTTTGTCCAGATTTCTTGTGATGCAAAGTTCAGAGATACAGCTGAGTGTTGAGCAAATTTTACAAGAAGCTGAGAGCTGCAGGGGAACAAAAGTTTAGTGCTGCTTATGCCAAGTCTTCTTGCATTGTAAATAGCACAACAGGTAGTGTACTTGCTTTTGATGCAGAAGGCTGTGGGTTCTACTGCCACAATAGGAAGATCCATTGCTGATACTGTACTCTGTTGTAAAGGGGATAGATGCTGCAGTCCTCTTTGGCGAAGATACCTAGTAACTATGAACCTGTTATCAGTTTGCTATCCATTCCCTATTGCGATATTACTAGCATTATAATTTTTTTAATGTGACATAAGCAATTTATTCCTCAAGGGCAACAGGCACTTTATTTGTAGATGAAACAATGACATATATAGTTGTTTGCTAGCAGTAACCTCTTCATTAGTTAACAGATTTCTTTAATGTGGAATTATTTAGATGACTTTTACTTCTTCAGAGATCATGCATATTTACTGATACTGGTGGACTGTTGAAGTTTGAGTAGACTTTTATGATGAAAATGTTCTGAATTGGGCAGTTTTGACATTATTGGTGCATGCATTTTGTTTCATTGTTTACTGGAAAAAATGTGCAAAACAATAAATGTAAAATGCCCTCTAACAACTGTACTGTATTGTACAAGGGATATAATTTAATACAGTCAGGAAGGTGTATCAAAGAGCATGTGTATGTTTCGTGTTCAAGGGGCCTATAATTTGAAACAGCCTAACATTAATCTTTATCTGCCACTGGAAAAATGTATTTTCTTGGAATGTGGGTTTCAATGATGTTTCAATGAATGTGAGTTTCAAGGGCAGAGAAGTTTTAATGCTAAGTCTATTTTCATTGTGAGACTGCATTGCTTTGTTTAGCAGATATCTATTAGGGTTTATGCTGTAAAATATAAAATAAAACTTTCAAATGAAATCCATATCATTGCAGAAGTAAATCAATATGCACATTACAGTGTTTATGGTAAATGGGGCAAAATAACCAAGGAATTGGACATTGGAATGACTGCAGAGGGATGCTCCATTCGACCATGATTTTGTGAGGGGGGGAAGGGCAGCAAACTCAGACAACCCCGGCTGAACTATACCTCTCAACTGTCCAGAATTTTGCAGAATTAATAGATTTTTGCTTCTTATTTTTGGTTTGTTCCTCATAAAATTTGTGGTTTTCTGCCAAATCATTTAGGGATGAAGTCGATAAATAATGACAGACATTGAGTTTCAGACGTCCTAACCTTCAGAAAAATGCATGCTAAAGCAAGACCTGTTATTCTATCAACTGTCTTAAGTTTATACAAGAGCAATTTTTAGTACTGTTTGCATGTTCCCCCAATATATTTGGCCTTGTCCAGATTTCCTGCATTAAGAGGTTGAGAGGTACGTCGCTTTATAGAATTAGGAATATACAAACCTCTCAACTGTCCCCAATTTTGGCTCAAACTGTTGCTCTACCCCTAATAATCCCTCTGAAAAATGGCAATTTTGTAAGAAAACATGGAGGGTTTACAATTATAAATAACTGTAATTATCAGAGTTATAGATTACTTTTATTTCAGAAATGCATGTAGACAATCTTATTTTGTCAGCTGCTCAAGTTAACAGTACTAATTTTAAAAAGGTGCCCCTTCTTTGACAGGTTCCCAGCTGTATTGTGTGGCAAAAGTTTATATTTTTGCATAACCTTTTTGGTCTGTTTTTCATAAAATTGTCGTTTTCTGGCAAATTAGTAGCAAATCATTAAACACTAAAGTTAGAAAATAATGGCAGACATTTGAGTTTCAGATTTCATACCTTCAAAAATTCATACTAATGCAAGACCTACTATTATTCTATTATCTTTCTAAGTTTATAAGAGCAATATTTAAACATTGTCTTTATTTTTGGGCCTGTGTCCCACTTCTATGTATGGCTTTGTCCAGATTTCTTGCTCTGAGGTTGAGAGGTATGAGTGTCAGAGCCACCACAGTCAGCCAGAGACATTTCAAACTGTGACCTACTTGTTGCACCCCACTCCCCATTGTAGTGGCTCTGGATGTGTCCAAGCAAGACAAGGAGCAGTTATGCAGTATAAGTGTGCAGAGTATTCCCCCATCCAAGGCAGACCACAAGTACGACCGTGGCTTTTCATCTGTCCTTGATTTTGCAGAATGTTCTGGTTTTCTGTCATATTTTTATGCTGTTGATTTATGCTTCTTATTATTCAGAAAATGCATGCTGTCGCAGTGCCCTGTTGCTCTGTATTAAAGTAGCAATGCTTTATTGACCATCAGGTAAGCTTGTCGGAGATTGTAAGATGCAAGTAAGCTTTAATAAGCATACTGTTAAAGAATTACCAACTTTGAAAGAGTTTTCATTGTTGCCATGCAGAGAATATTTACATAACTAGATAACGTATAAGCCTTAGGTATTGAAATGCATATGACAGTATTTGAAATAAAGGAGAGGATGACAGTATTTTCAGAAGCTCATTACATTTGTTGGAGACTTGCAGTCATCTTTGCAGGCTTTACCCGTAAACTAAACAGAATGCCAATCTATCATGTGTGGTCTATAACTTGCGCAGTAATCCTTTAAGCAATTTATCTTGAGCTTGTTTCTTGTTCGCTCTTCATTTTTACTTTGATTATGTGTTCCCCATGAAACAAGTAGATAGTTGTTGTCAGGCAGCAGGTCTTTTTTGGATAAGAAACATTTTTACAAGTGGGGGTATCACAGAGATTGCTTCTTTCAGCATGTTACTTGGTAATTTTATAAAGCTGAATATAAATTATAATTAGAACTGTAGTGCAAGGAGAAGTGGTTTGAGCTGAGTGTTGCTTGTTTTATTTTATACTTTATTTTGATTGGCATTCCAGTAATGTATTTAAAAATCAATTTATTTTTTCATGCCTCACAACCTTTGTGTTTCCATCTAGATATTAAGTAAGTTGTCATGTAGCCAATGCATTGAAATATTTTTTTCTTTTACACTTCATTTTGTCTTGATTGGACTCTCGTAATGATGGTTTGGCACCCAGGGCAGCGTATTTAATTAAAGTTCCAGTTGTTGTGGTTTTGAGCATAGGTCCACCCCTTTCTAGCTGGTCACACCCCTTCCCATTGGTCCCACCCATTCATCTGTCTCCTGCGGCCCCCCCCCTTTAATTAGAAGTCACCAGCCGCCACTGTTATTTGCTAGTATGACTAGTCTGCTAGCATATTTGTAAGTCAACCAGTATTCTTTCTTAGTCTGGTCTGTCTTTTCTATCTCCCACATTTTCCTGCACTCCTTTTTTCTTTTGATAACTTCCTGGACTTCTGCATTCCACTGCCGACTTTCCTTATGTACCTTACCTGGCTCGGACATATAACTGTTTTATAGTCTTTACATGCACTGTTTTGAGACACTGCTACTTGTATTTAACTCCACCTATCTACTCTTCTTCCTAAGCTGCTAACCCTCTGAGTATTTCCTTGAAATGGTCAACTTCCACTTCTTCAACCTATTCTCTTTAGACCTTAGAGCCTTCTCTGGCCACTGTTTGCAGATAACTGTGGACACCGGCATTTTTCTTTCTTTCTTTTTTTTTTTTTTTTTTTTTGCTGTGTGCCCACTGTTTCAATGGGGATCAATTTACATTCTCTGATTCTACCTCAATGCCTTTCCTTACTAGGATAATGTGTGCTTGAGTTGCATGTTGTCCATTCTTGTATGTGATCTTATGACTGCATGTCTTGGTGAACCATGTGTTGGCCACTATTAATCCATGTGACAGAAGTCTAGAGAATAGCCTCTCTTTATTTATTCCTGTTACCCTACCCATGTCATCCCTGGCAATCCTGTTCTATTCTTCTTGTCCCAATATTTATTTTATTTTATTTTACAATCTGATAGCCAGGAAAGTGAGCTAATCTAGATGCCCTTTTCAGTCACAACTTGGGTGCTACTATGCATACAGACAATTATATTAATGCATAAACTGCAAATTTATTTACATAGTGAGAGAAATATACTTGTAGCAATATACAGCAGTGTATTTACATATGATTACAAATGACATTATGTACAAGTATATAGATGACAGCTATGCTTGAAAAGCTTAAATTGTGTAGTGCCAATTAACCAGTGTCACAAAAACAAGCACACGTCAATTAATTTTGTAGAGATTCCCTTAAATTTTCAGAATGTTTATGCCAGTAGGTAGTGAGTTCCACGAGGCAGGCTTTCTTGCTAGTTGTAAGTCTGAATCTGGGTTGGAGTAGGATGATATAATCTAAGGGAGTAGTTTGACACCCTGATGTGTAACACTGTTTTGAGTGGTGGACAATTAATGTTAAGGTTTTTAAAGATCAGATTACTTAACAGGAAATGCTTTTGTTGGTTAAGGGTAGGCAATGTGCTTATTCATATAAGATGCAATGGTGGCAATTTAACTCAGTATGTTTTTTTCATTTTTTTTTAATTTCTCCAAATATTTTGGGTTTCTAATATCATGACAGGAATGGACCCCATTCTTAAGTCAAAGTACGATTAAAGTTCATGAAATTAGTATTGTTTCAATCTTTATGGCTTTTTTAGTGTTTTTAGATGAGTGGAGGGTGATTAGAAGAAGATAATATTCTGTTTTGGGAATCAGTATATTTTTTGATATTGCATGCACATGGCTGGTGTGAGTAGGTGAGAAATTCAGTAACATAGTTACAACTGATTTAATACTTTGGATGTAGTGCTGTCCATTTGTAAATTAAAGTTTGGAAGTAGGTTTACAGATACTCCAAGATATTTTTGTTGGCATTTAGAATTGTTCCCTTATGTTCCCTTTGTAGTTTCTTTTTAGTAGCTGTAGAGAGCATTTGTTTTCTTATTATTGTTTGTTTGGAGCCAGATACACTGCTCTAAGAATTTTGATTGTGAATGTTTTTAAAGGGACTGATGTGTTTTTCTGTCTTCAAGAAGCAGTATATCACCCGCATACATAATGATTTCCTGGTTTGTTATCCGTTCTGTTATATCATTGATGGATAGTGAGAAAAGTAGCGGACCTAAGTCAGAGCTGTGGGGGACTCCAGTGTTAAAAATGCATTTATAATTATTATTAACATTCTGGCCCCCCAATATCAACCTCAACTAATTTTGTCCTGCATTATCTACTAGGTCCTGCAACTCACTTGCTGAATACAGTCTTTTCCTGCTCATTACAACCCTGCTGTGAGGCATACACTAATTATGAATAAAGCCATGTCTAATTGCAAATAATTCTGATGACATAGGTTCATAGCTTTATAGGTTTATAACTTCATAGGTTAATCCCTCACTGTCTTCAGAAGCCTCTCCCTCTCCACAATTCCCTCACAATTTTAAGTCTGTCTTTCCCCTGAGCAGTAGATACTGGATCTCAAGCCACGTGGCCTTGTTGCACTGCTCTTCCACTTTGTCTGCAGGATACAGATGATCTGTCTTTTATATGTCCCACATTTTTCTGCACTCCTTTTTTCTTTTGATAACTCCTTGGACTTCTGCATTCCACTACCGGCTTTCCTTCTGTACCATCTTACCTTACCATCATATCATCCACTTCCAAGCTACATTTTATTAGTGCACCAATAGTCAATGTAGCAATCCTTAATTCATGTTTAGCAGGCTGATGGCTTTTACATCCAGCTTATGCTAATCAGAACTTACTCAGGTAACTCAATCTGGGCAACTGAGCACTGGTCAGCCAGTGGCTTATTGGCGCAAGGCTGCTGGGCTTTATGGGAGGCACACACTGGCCAAAAGAGGCAAATAGACCCTTCCCAACATTAGCATGGATCCTAAATGTAAGTTGGAGTAGACTGGTTTCTTAACACACTTATAATCAGCAAATACTTATGCCCATTTTTGTCGACAATGTGACTAAATCACCTAGAGCCAATTTTATACCATTGAGTGGCTAGTCCTGACACAATATGCAGTCTGTGTTCCTGTGTTTTCATATCTAGAGGATACTTTGCATTACAGTTGATGCCTAAAGTGGTTGGTTTACAGAACTCTTCCCCCAAGTACCCCTCAGTACCCCCAGTACCCCCCAGTAGGCACTGCCTAGAGTCTGTGACCATGATTCCATTCATTTTGGGTAGGGCTGAGGTTAAAACACCTAGTATATTTTTGGGAAGTGGGATGAACTGCACAGAGGCATGAAGAGAACGTACATGCTTATGGATTGTCCCTGTAAAACTGTACAGTGCTGATTATGGGGTTCAGTAATTACTCAGGTGGGTGTTACTGAGTTGTACAGCTGCATTGTGCAGTCAGCAGAAGGAGATCTAACATTTTGTGGCTATGACAAGTTTGGAATAGGGGTTATAACACAGATCCTCATGGAAGATAAGGATAGCCTTGTAAATATGGATAACAAGGTGATTATGGTGTTATCAAAGAAGGCAGGGGACTTATTTATTCATTTAACCAAGTAAATGAACTGTTCCAGGTACTCAGGCCACAATGGCATTGCAAAGAGAATAAAAAGTAAGCAATGCACTTAGGAATGCAGCAAACAACAGCAAAAAAACAATACTGCCCACAGAACGTGTATTGCTATGTTGGGTCTGTATACTGTTTTGACACACTATTATCTTGTCACCCTGCATGTATCCTGCTGACAATGACTCCATAGTACTAAATATACAAAAATCTGCATACATCTTTTAATAACCATCCAGGTGACTGACTTGTTGCATATTGTGTTGTTTTTTGTTATGCTATGCACACCTACTAGAGAGTGAATTATGTTTGTTCAAGCAATCTCAAGCAAGCTATTTGATCCAAGAATGTCACCCTCTTTGCAGTTGCTGGAGGCTGTAAATAAGGCACTGCAAAAATATATTAGTTAAATGCAAAACATTTAGGCTATATTACACAATCCAGGCCTATTAATGAATTAATTATTTTTTTACTGCAATGGATAAATCAAAACAATTAAAGGCAATATAAATGCCGCAGAAGCTTTTGTTCAACAGCATACAAGTTATACAAAAAATCAGAATATGTAATGTATACAGCATACTATTTTTTTTTTTGTATGGGGAGGGGACTTAAATGCTTGCAGGACACCTCCATCTAATTTTTGACCTTCATTTATCTTCCCTGTCATCATATTGTTGTAGCATATGCCGCCAAAATCAATATCGCTGGATCATGGTCAAACAGAGGTCTGCTAACCATATAATACCCCATTTCTTGATTGTCTCTCCCTAGTTACCATACAGCACTCTTCAAACTTGTCAGTTGCATACTATTTTCATATTTAGTTTTACAGTTATCACAGAGATTTGGATTTCATTTAAAATGTTCATTTCTAATTTTACAGCAAAAAAACTGACAGATATTTTCTAAACAAATCAAAACACTTTCACATTGAAAGCAGACTTAGCATGAGCAACACTAAACTTCTGCTCCCTTGAAACTCATATTTAGTGAAAATGCAGCTGCCAACATATTAAACTACACGAGATGAGCTGGGACTCACAATTAACTAGCATACAGTGAAGCACTAATTAGCAGTTTTTTGAAAGGTGCACAAATTTGAAAGACAAATGTGTAATGCATTTGCTAACAGCCTGGGACAGCCCACTGGTCACAATGGTGACTTTTCATGAGCAGCCCAGGAGTACTATCTGGTGAAGTGAGCCACACAGAAGACAAATAAAGGCTGAGGCAATTAAACCCTCTAGTATAGTAAGCAGCTCTTTTACAGCCTTGCTCATTTGCACTAAGTGCTAGACAAATGTTTGCAGTCCAAACATTGTTCATTTTATACATGCATGGCTGCAGGAAACAAGCTAAAATTAAAATGTATTTATAATTATTATATTAACTTTAAACTCATAGCCATCATGCTCCAGTTTGTTCACAGCTAAATAATAAATACACTGTCAAAGTTCAACAAAACAAGGAAACCAAGGATGATACCCAAAAGGACATGGATCATATGATGATGATCATTTTTACTATAATCATCTTCCTTCCTTTACATCATAACTGTCCTTGTTCATATGTAGTTACTAGGCTTGCAGTTCAGGGGACCATTGAGGAGACTAAGCCTAACCACATTTCTAGTTGTCCCAAAGCAGTGTTTAGTTAAGTTCATAGGTTCATATGTAGGTACTAAGCTATCTGCCCGAGGGCATTTATAAGCCTAGCCAGAGTGTGCTGGCCTTCACTGCCCCATTGATTAATTAACTGATCCTCTGTCAAGCAGAGCCAATGAAGTGATCCCAGGGGTGTATTTTCTGTTACCCATCCACTCGTCAAATTTTCTCTTGAAGAGTGTTAGTGAGGGGCTCTGCCTAATGTAGTTTGGAATTTTGTTCCAAAACATGGGGAGTTTCTGTGATAGGAATCTATCCCTCCAGCATGTTCTATTTATTGTTGTGGCGAGGTTTAGCTCACTAGAGCATGTGGCTTGCAGTGACTTGGATTTCTTTAGGTAGAGCATGTCCATCAATTCTGAGTTGGACATGACTTTGTAAGTCAGGCAGAGATCACCTCTGAGTAAGCGATATGCCACTGAGTACAGCCGGAGTTTTTTCAGTCGGGCTGCATAGGACATATGTTTGAGGCCAGTAATCCTCTTGGTGAGGTACTTTTGTGTTCTCTCCAGCTGTTGGAAGTGTCTTGTGAGGTACATCCCAAATGGGGCATTGTACTCTATGATGGGTCTGATGAGTGACTAGTAGAGGGGCACTATAACCTCTTTATTTCTAGATGCAAACCCTTTAGTAATTAGATGGACCACATAGAAGTATTTCCTAAATACTTTGGCAATATGATTGTCAAAGGAGAGATTACTCTCTACCTGGGTCCCCAGATCTCTTATTACCTCTTCTGTATTAAGGGGGCTGCCACCTATGTGGTAATTCATGGGTGTTTTGTTTTTCCCAAATGGGATGACTAAGCATTTTTTGGCATTTAGCTTGAGGCCATGACTTTGACACCAGGTGTCCGCCTCAGTATGGCCCTTTTGGAGGATGTCCGTGTCAGCTGGAGAGTCAATTATGGCTCCCAGTTTGCAGTCATCGGTGAACTTGGCTAGCCATAGTCCTCCTGTGTTTTCCTGTACTTCTGAGAAGTATATGCCGAACAGTAGGGGTCCCAGGACTGAGCCTTGCGGGACACCACTTGTGACTGGTTTAGAGTTGGACCTGGAGCCTGCTATTCTTACCGTGTGAATTCTGTCTGTAAGCCAGTTGGCAACCCATCTCGTGATGTAGGGGTTTATGTTCAGGCTGGTGAGTTTTTCTGTAATACCCGAGAGGGGAATGGTGTCAAAAGCCTTGGCGAGGTCAAGGGAGGCTGTGTGAACAACCTTTCCCTCGCCTATGGCCTTGGTGACTGTCTCTAAGAAGTCAACCAGGTTTAGTAGGATGATCTGCGCTTAACAAAGCCGAACTGGGTCAGGTCAAGTGTTTGGAGGTTCCCAATGTCTTTGTTAATGAGTTCCATGATGATGCGCTCCATAGCCTTGCAGACCAGGCTAGTCAGGCTTATGGGGTGATAGTTACCAGGGTCAGTTGTGGCCCCTCCTTTGTGGAGTGGAATAACCTTTGCTGTGCGCCATTCTATGGGCACATAGCCTGTGGAAAAGCTGAGGTTGAACAGCGTGTTTAGGTGAGGGGTTAGTTTGTTCTGTAGTTCGTGCAAGACACAGCCCTGGACACCATCTGACCCCATTGACGCTGTATTTTTGGCTTATGAAAGGGCTATTTTCACCTGTGCGTCTATGATTTCCAGGACACTGCACTTTTCAGGTATTGTTGCGGGCCCTTTTGGGGGTGAGAGGGGGGTGAAGGTTGCACTGAATATATCTGCCAGGATGTTGGCAATATCAGTAGGTTCAGTATATTTTGTGCTATTTTGCACTAGTTCAGTGCATATCTGCAAGTTGCCACTTAAATTCTTAACATTGCTAAAGAAGGCTTTGCGGTTATTTTTTTGAATCCTTGGCTATTTTTCTTTCGAAGTTAGCCTTGGATGATTTTATGAGGGACCTTAGTTTCTTACTGATACTGATCAGGTATGTCTTTCCTTCTTGGGATTTGCTTTTTTTCTGAATTAGTTTCCTCCTTCTGTTGTATAGCCTGTTTATGACAGAGGTCCACCAGACTGGTTTCCTTCTCTTAGAGGAGTGAGACTTGCTCAAGGTTGCACAGAAGTCAAATGAGGGCTGAAAAAATTAAATCATGGACTTGTAGACCCTCTGCACTAAAAAAAGGGAGGGGAAGTATTTAAACACCACACACATAGCACAGGAAATGACAGCATTAATCCACTAGTTACAAGTGGAATAGTAGGATACAGGAATTAAGCATTTAAACATTCACACACAGATGACCATTTATTACAGCTTACTCAAACTCACACAGTAGACAAATGGAGGTGAAACAGTTCAAACCATACACTTTTGACTATAGGAAGCAGTGCATTAATATCACACAGAAGTCCAATTACTGGCATTATTGATAACTGTAAACCTTAGTGACTTTTAACCTTCAGCGATTCATATAAAAATGAAGAAACATGCGAATGGCTGGCAATTAGTGCAGCAGATTAAAACTCTAAGCTCTTAATGAGCTGCTTCCTGTAGTTAAGGATGCAGGGTTTGAGCCTTTGTACCTCCATCTGACTAATTAAACAGACAGTGCTCCTGATAATGCAATGCATCATAGATGTGTTTTAACAGTGTCTAATGGCTGACATTATAGGTTCATAGGTTCATAGGTAGGTACTAGGCTATCTGCACGAAAGCATTTATAAGCCTAGCCAGAATGTGTTGGCTTTCGCCTCCCCTTACATTAGTTCCCTGTGCCTCTGTCCAGCAGAGCCAATGAAGTGATCCCGGGGTAAACTTTCTGTTTCCCATTTACTTGTCAAGGTTTCTCTTGAAGAGTGTTAGCAAGGAGCTCTGCCTAATGTAGATTGGAATCTTGTTCCAAAACATGGGAAATCTTTGGGACAGGAATCTATCCCTACAGCACATCCTATTTATTGTTGTGGTAAGGTTTAGATCCCTAGAGCATGTGACTCGAGGGGATATGGTTTTCTTTAGGTGGAGCATGTCCATCAATTCTGGGTTGGACATGGCCTTGTATGTCAGGCAGAGATCACCTCTGAGTAGGCAATATGCAACTGAGTACAGCTGGAGTTTCTTCAGTCGAACTGCATAGGGCATCTGTTTGAGGCCAGTGATCCTCTTGGTGAGGTACTTCTGTGGTCTTTCCAGCTGTTGCAGATGTCTTGTAAGGTACATCCCAAATGGGGAGTTGTACTCTATGATGAGTGTGATGAGTGATGAGTAGAGGGGCACAATGACCTCTTTTGATCTGGATGCGAACCCTTTTGTGATTAGGTGGGCCACATCGAAGGATTTTCTAACCACTTTGGCAATGTGATTATCAAAGGAGAGATTACTATCCACTTGGGTCCCCAGATCCCTTATTACATCTTAGACTAACTTTGTCACTTGGATCACACACACGCACACACACGCATGCACACACCACACACGAACACGCACACACACACACACACACACACACACACACACACACACACACACACACACACACACACACACACACACACACACACACACACACACACATGCACACCACACACAAAAACACACTTACAACAGAGATTTCTTTACCATTCTCCAAATCAGTGTTCCTTCATTCAAGTAAAGATGCAATCTCGGTCTCCATTTCCATAAAATCTGTATTTCTTTATCATTCCTACATTCCACATCCTACTACCTATCTCGGGCATTTCATCTTCATTATCTCAGGCTTCTTCAATTGCTCTCTCTTTATTGCCCAGGTTTCTATGTATACTGGGTGTGAATATTCTATCCACATATGGTTTGGAGCACAGTGCTTTATGAGTCGAGCTCACTGACAATCCTGCTTTTAAATACATTTTAAAGGTGATGACTCTACTCATATTGATTTTCTTATCTCTTTTGTGGTTCTGTCTGAGCACCGCATATACCATGAATATACCTTCTTGCAAAGCCAGTACTGGCGGTTCATGTACTCATCAGCTGCTACCTCTACCTGCAATGTTGATTCAGGTTGCTGATCTGATGATGCAGGGTCATAATGTAATTTTTGACAGACTGACAGTGCCCCCACAGCTAATCACTAAAAATGTCATTGATCACAATCAGGGAACATGGGATTTAAAGGGTCTTCAAAGAATTTTTTGGAATAGCTTATTATGATACATTATCACCTTCAGTAATAGGTTCATAGGTTCATAGGTTTATACTAGGCTATCTGCCCTAAGGCATTTATAAGCCTAGCCCAAATTATTGTGGCTTACGCCACCCCTTATATGAAAAAATACTGTGCCCATTAGTTTGTTGTGCCTCTGTCCAGCAGTGACCCAGAGATGATTCCCGGGGTAAACCTACGATCTCCCATCCACAGGTCTAGATTTCTCTTGAACAGAGTCAGCGAGGTGCTCTGCCTCACATGGACCGGGATTTTATTCCACAGCATAGGGAGTCTCTGAGTGATAAATCTATCCCTCCAGCACGTCCTATTTATATCCGTGCTAAGGTTTAAGTCGCTTGCTCTAGTGGTTTTGGTGGATTTGGATTTTTTGAGGTGGACAATGTCCATTAATTCCGGGTTGGACATGGCCTTGTATGTCAGGCACATGTCACCTCTGAGCAGACGGTATGCGACTGAATAGAGCTGGAGTTTCTTCAATCTGGCAGCATATGACAGATTTTGGAGTCCCTTTATCCTTTTGGTGAGGAACTTTGGGGTCTCTCCAATTGCTGCAGATGTCGGGTGAGATACATCCCGAATGGGGCATTGTACTCGATCATTGGTCTGATAAGTGAAGAGTACAGGGGAACAATGACCTCACTAGATCTGGATGTGTATCCCTTCATGATCAGGTGGGCAATGTAGAAGGTCTTTCTAACCACTTTAGCAATGTGAGTGTCAAAAGAAAGGCCACTGTCAACCTGGGTCCCCAGGTCCCTGATAACCTCTTCTGTGCTTAGTGGATTGCCACCTATATGGTAGCTTGGGGTTACCTTGTTTTTCCCGAAGGGTATGACTATACATTTTTTGGCGTTTAACTTCAGGCCATGGCTCTGGCACCAGCTATCTGTTTCCGTGAGTCCCTTCTGAAGGATATCAGTGTCCGATGCACTTTCCACTATGGCCAGTTTGCAGTCATCTGCAAACTTTGTCAGCCAAAGTCCTCCCATGTTGGCCTGTACTTCTGAGAAGTAGATGCCAAACAATAGGGGCCAAGGACCGAGCCCTGTGGGACACCACTTGTGACCGCTTGGAGTCTGACACAGCGCCAGCAACTCTAACCCTGTGGGTTCTGTCCTTAAGCCAGTTTGCAACCCATCTTGTGACATATGGGTTTACATTTAAGCTGGTAAGTTTTTCTACAATACCCGAGTGGGGTATTGTGTCGAAAGCCTTTGCAAGGTCAAGGTAGGCTGTATGGACTGCCTTTCCCTCATCAATGGCCTTGGTGACTATTTCGAAGAAGTCGACCAAGTTCAAAAGGCATGATCTTCCCTTGACAAAGCCAAACTGGGTCGGGTCCAATGTCTGCAAGTCCCCTATATCTTTGTTTATGAGCTCCATAATGACATTTATCAGAGCTGTGTAATTTATTTAACAGATGCTAAATTATACATAGCATACGGCTAAAGTAAATTGTTGTATGGATATTTATTATGTTTGGTGTTCATAGGTTCATAGGTTCATAGGTTGGTACTAGGCTATCAGCCCTAGGGCCTATACAAGCCTAGCCATAACAATTCCCTGGCTATTTCTTCCCACATTATTTACTTTCCTGGACCCCTGTCTAGCAGGGCGACTGACGTGATCCCTGGGGTGAATTTCCTTTCTCCCATCCAATCGTCAAGGTTCCTCTTGAAGAGGTCCAAAGAGGCACTCTGCTTGACATGTATGGGCAATCTATTCCAGAGTCTGGGGAGTCTCTGGGTCAGGAACCTATCCCTCCAGCATGTTTTGTTTATTGTGATGACAAGGTTTAGATCCCTGGAGCGTGTAGCTCTGAGGGATTGGGATTTCTTTAAGTGTAGCATGTCCAACAGCTCTGGGTTTGACATGGCCTTGTATGTTAAGCAGAGATCGCCTCTGAGTAGACGATATGCAACAGAGTATAGCTGGAGTTTTTAAAGGCGGTCAGCGTAGGGCATCTGCTTTAGGCCTGTGATTCTTTTAGTGAGGTATTTCTGAGGCCTTTCCAGTTGTTGCAGATGTCTTGAGAGGTACATAACAAATGGGGCGTTGTATTCTATAATGGGTCTAATGAGGGATGAGTACAGTGGGACAATGACCTCCTTTTTCTGGATGAAAAGCCCTTCGTGATGAGGTGTGCCACATAGAAGGATTTCCTGACTGTTGTGGCGATGTGGTTATCGAAGGTGAGACCACTGTCCACCTGTGTCCCTAAGTCTCTTATCACACTTTCTGTGTTTAGTGTACTGCCACCTATATGGTAATTCATGGATACATGTTTTTCCCAAAGGGATAACAATACATTTCTTGGCATTGAGCTTGAGCCCATGGCTCTGGCACCAAGCATCTGTTTCTGTAAGGCCCTTTGTAGAGTATCCACATCATTTGGGATTCAATAATGGCTCCCAGTTTGCAGTCATCTGCAAACTTTGTTAGCCAGAGTCCCTTAGTGTTGACCTGTACTTCAGAGAAGTAGATGCCAAACAAGAGCGCCCCAGGACTGAACCCTGAGGTACTCCACTTGTCACTTGTCTGGAGCTGGATTTGGAGTCGGCTACTTTTACAGTGTGGGTTCTATCAGTAAGCCATTTAGCAACCCATTGGGTGACATAGGGATTAATGCCCAACTTAGTAAGTTTATCTATGATTCCAGAGTGGGGGATGGTGTCAAAGGCCTTGGCAAGGTCTAGATAGGCTGTGTGGACCACCTTACCCTTGTCCATGGCTCTGGAGACTGATTCAAAGAAGTCAATCAGGTTCAGGAGACAAGATCGGCCCTTCACAAACCCAAACTGGGTGGGGTCCAGTGTTTGAAGGTTGCCAATGTCTTTGTTTATAAGTTCCATGATAATACGCTCCATGGCCTTGCAGATAAGGCTTGTCAGACTGATGGGACAGTAGTTTCCGGGATCCAAGGTGGATCCCCTTGTGGATTGGGATAACTGTAGCTCTGCCACTCAGTGGGCATGAAACCTGAGGTGAGGCTATGATTAAACATGACACTTAGGTGAGGTGCCAGTTCATATTGTAGTTCATGTAGTACACAGCCTGGGATGTCATCTGGTCCCTTGGATGCTGTATTCTTGGCTTTAGAGAGTGCGTTTTGTACCTGTGTGGCCGTTATTACTGGAATTTGGCAATCTTCCGGTATTGAGATGGGCCATTTAGGGGTGAGAGGTGAAGTTGGCACTGAATCGATCTGCCAGGATATTGGCAATATCCTTTGGATCAGTATATTTAATGCCATTCTGTTTTAGCTCAGAGCAGATCTGAGCATTGCCATTTAGATTCTTGACATAGTTATAGAATGCTTTGTGGTTGTCTTTGGAATCTTGGCAATTTTATTTTGTAACTAGCTTTGGAGGATTTTATGAGGCATCTCAGTTTCTTACTGAGGCTAGTAAGGGAGTTTTGCATCCTGGGATTTTCCTCTTTTCTGCAAAAGTTTCTTCCTTTTGTTGTAAAGTTTGTTTATGGCAGGGGACCACCAGATTGGCTTCCTTTTTTTGGATGAGAGCATTTTGGTTCTATTTGGGATGGCACGATTCATGCATGAGTGGATGTGCTCGTACAGTGCCTTAGTGTAGGATTCAGCAGTTGAACTTTCAGTTCCTGTCTGCATGGGTGTTATGAAGTTTGTCACTTCTGACTTGAGTAGCATGAAGTTGGCTTTGGAGAAGTTTTTATGGTGGTTTCTTTACTGGGGGTGGGATGTGGATGTTAAGGGTGATTAGCTTATGGTCAGACCTGACTAACGAGGGGTGACCATAGGTATGGAGCATTGATTTCCCATGTTGGTAATGACCAGGTCTAGGATATTGGAGCCCCTGGTGGGACTATGGATTAGTTGATCCAGGGCATTGGAATTTATGAATTCCAAGAACCGTTGCGCAAAGGTGTTGGGACATGAGTAGTTTTCCCAGTTAATGGCAGGGTAGTTAAAATCACCCAGTATTAGGGTGTTTGGTTCTATCTTAATATTTTCCAGTATGTTTAGAAAGGTGTAGTGAGAATCTTGGGGTATGGTGGGGGATCTGTAGCAAGCTACAATTTGGATTGCAGTCTTACCTAGTTGTCATTTTGCATTTTATACTTAATTTTATCATTTTTATACTTAGTTTAGTTTTTTTAGCTCTGTACTAGATAATTATTTATGTTTTGCTTCCTTTTTATTTGTTTAGCTGCTATAGGTCCCCAACCATGTCCCAAGACTCTCACTCCACATTCCTAAGCACCCTGGAAACTATTAGGGTACAACCCAACAATCTCATACTAGGTGACTTCAACTACCTTTCTATCAACTTGGAAAACTACTCATGCACCAATACACTGGCCCAACGCTTCCTGGAATTCATCAATTCCAGTGCCCTGGACCAGCTCATTCTTACCCCACTAGAGGAAGCAACATCCTTGACGTGGTTATTGCGAACATGGGCAACTGTTGCTCTACACCAATAGTCAATTCCTCCCTAGTTAGATCCGACCACAAACTAATCACCATGGAAATTCACATCTCTCCTACACCCCCTGCAAAGGTAACTACCATGAAAAACTTCTCCAAAGCTGACTTTGGGCTCCTAAAAACAGAGGTGGATAACTTCATGGCACCCATGTTAATGGAAAATAGATGCATGTCTGCTGAATCATACACCAATGCACTGCATGAACACGTGCATAAATGCATGGAACTAGCCATACCCAACAGAACCAAGACGCTCTCCTCCAAAAAATGGAAGCCAGTCTGGTGGTCCCCTGCCATTAATAAACTCTGCAACAGAAGGAAGAAACTGTTGTAAAAAAAAGGTGAAGTCCCAAGACTGGAAAACTCTCTTATTAGCCTCAACAAATTTGAGATCCCTCATCAAAACCTCTAAAGCCAGCTATGAAGGCAGAATTGTGGCAGACACTAAAAACAACCACAAAGACTTATATCAAGAATCTCCACAGCCCCACTCTCCCCCCTTAAAGGACCAATCACAATACTGGAGGAATGCCAGGTAGCCAGCATTACTGCAGCACAGGTTAAAGCTGCATTGTCCAAGGCCAAGGATACAGCTTCCATGGGACCCAACAATATCCCTGGATCTGTTCTACATGAAGTACAAAGTGAACTGGCACTACATCTGTGTGGCCTCTTCAATCACAGCCTCATCTCAGGCTTTGTCCCTACCAAATGGCGGACTGCTACAGTCATCCCTCTCCATAAAGGGTGAGTGACTACAGACCCTGGGATTTATTGCCCTATTAGCCTGATGAGTCTGATATGTAAGGCTATGGAGCGCATCGTCATACACCTAAATAACAAGGATATAGGAAATCTCCAAACTCTAGATCCCATGCAATTTGGTTTTGTGAAAGGTAGATCATGCCTGCTCAACCTGGTTGACATCTTTGAGTCAGTCACCAGAGCTGTGGATGAGGGCAAGGCAGTTCATACAGTCTACCTCAATTTGGCCAATGCCTTTGATACCATTCCCCACTCATGAATTATTGATATACTCACCAAACTAGGCATCAATCCCTATATCACTAGGTGGGTTGCAAATTGGCTCACAGATCAAACCCACAGTGTGAATGTAGTGGACTCCAAGTCAGACTGCCGACCAGTCACAAATGGAGACCCACAGGGATCGGTCCTGGGTCCTCTCTTATTTGGCATCTACTTCTCAGAAGTCCAGGCCAACACGGAGGGACTCTGGCTGACCATGTTTGCAGACAACTGCAATCTGGGAGCCATTATTAACTCCCCAAGTGATGTAGACATCCTACAGAAAGGCCTCACTGAGACCAATGACTGGTGTCAAAACCATTGGCTTAAGCTTAATACCAAAAAATGCATCATCATTCCCTTTGGGAAAAACTCAGCTCCCACTAATTACCGCATTGATGGGAGCCCACTGAACACTGTAGGCATTATAAGAGATCTGGGGACCCAGTTTGACAGCAACCTCTCCTTCGACCACCACATTGCCACTGTGGTCAGAAAGTCCTTCTATGTTGCACATCTCATTACCAAGGGTTTTGCATCCAGGAAGAAATAGGTCTGCATCTCTCTGCACTCTTCCCTTATTAGGCCAATCATCAAGTATAATGCCCCATCTGGCATGTACCTCACTAGACACATGCAACAGCTGGAAAGGCCACAAAAGTACCTCACAAAGAGAATCCTATGCCTTAAATACATGTCCTACATGGACAGACTAAAAAAACTCCAGCTATTCCCTGTTTTATATCGTCTACTAAGAGGTGATCTCTGCTTGACTTACAAAGCCATGTCTGACCCATCTCTGTTAGAAATGCTACATCTAAAGAAATTCCAATCACTCCGCACCATATGCTCCAGAGACCTCAACCTCATTACCACAATCAACAGAACATGCTGGATGGACAGTTTTATAACCCAGAGACTGCCCTTTCTCTGGAATAGACTTCCCATACATGTTAAGCAGAGCACCTCACTGGCCCTCTTCAAGAGGAATCTTGATGACTGGATGGGAAATAGAAAGTTCACCCCAGGGATCTCTTCAGTGGCTCTACTTGATAGAGGCACTGGGAACTAACATCGGGCAGCACGATGCCACGGCACTTCTATGGGCTAGGCTTCTAAAGACTCCAGGGCCATTAGCCTAGTACACACCTAAGAACCTATAAACCTAATCATATCTAGTATTTCATCTTTTATCTAACTTTATTTATTACATCTGTATTTAATTTTCAGTGTTCTGAATACTATTTTATATGCCATATTTTGTAAAGTATTTTGTTGTTAGGTATTTCAACTTGAACTTGTAATTCTCTCCAGTGAAATCAAGTCACCTGATACATGTCTTTCAGCTGTCTGAAGACATGTTCCACAAAAGATAAATATAGTTTTGGACGATGTCATATTTTCTAATTTATTTGTTTTTGTAGTATATTAAGTCTGAATACCTGCTCCACAAAAGATCCTCTCTTGCATATTCCAGTAAATGTCAATTGTCAAATGATGACCTAAATATTATATAATGTATCCTTATAGGTAGTTACAAGGTCTGCAGTGTGGGAGACCATTGCGGAGCCTAGCCTAATTTTACAGTTGACCCAAAACACTATATGGTTAAATTACTTGCTCAGGGTCAAACAGTAGGCAAGTGAAGGCTGCAGGAATCAAACCCTGTGCCACAGGAAACAGCTTGTTAACAGCTATAGCCTTGATACATTAGGCATGTATATAGGTATATATGCATATGTATATATATTATATATATATATATATATATATATATATATATATATATATTTACATACATTCTGAACATCGTCTGATCCTAAATCCCAAAAAAACTAAAATGCTGTTATTTTCACCAATACGTAGGTCTACCGCTTTCACCTTTACCATAAAATCAAATGATGGCAAAATAATCTTCCCTGACCCATCTACAAAACTATTAGGTGTCATCATAGACAATAATCTAAAATTTGACCTACATGTTAACCAAACTATCAAAACCATCAATAAAAAACTAGGGTCACTTTACAGAATAAAAGCCTTCCTAACCCCTCCAGCTAAAATTGCCATAGCTCGCTTTCACCTTCTTTCAACCCTTTTGTATGCATCCCCTCTACTCTCGAATTTAAACAAGACTGTCCTTAACAAACTCTCAATTTGCTGCAACCACATTGCCAGGTTTGCCACTGGGCTGCCTTTTAGGACACATCATTGCATCAATCTAAATCAGCTTGGGTGGCTTGAACTACCCAGCCTAATCCAGTATAACCAACTGATTATGGCCTATAAAACCCTCTATAATACGGACAATACTCCTGCACTTAAAAATATTATCACCCCCTATAACAATCCTAGACCGCTTCGATCCTCTAACAAACTACTAATTCAAACTAGCAAAATTAATAACACAGCCGGTGATTCTCTCTTTGCAAACTCTGTAAGTCGATCCTGGAACTCTCTTCCAGCTGATATTACCTTACTTTCCACCTTAGGTCAATTTAAAACTAGACTCAAACAACATTTTCACTTAACTGGCTATGTCAGTGTATCAAGCCTGGCTAACTCTCTCTAGAATGTGTAAAAATCTGTTAACCAGTTTACTGTGTAATTTAATTTAACCCTGACTTGTGCTCAGGATTAGCTGTAACCTGTGGAACTTGTTTAACTTGCTTACTTATGTAATTTCTGTAAATAGACTGTTTGTAATATGTAATGCTGGTATTATGTAATGCTGTATCTGCTTACCCTTGGAGCTTTTCTCCCCGGGCCTCCGCTGAAAATGGACATGCATCCAGTCGGACTATCCCGGTCAACAAATGTAAAATAAAATAAAATAAGTAAAATAAATAAACATACATACATACATATACATACTTAGCTGTGCTTAAAAATCTGAAACATGCATACTGTAACAAAAACATACTTTGCCTGTATATTATGTCTGTACTTGAAAATGAGGTAGCTATGTGTTATGTTGCCCCATGTGAGTTATCATCTTCATTGTCATCAATCCCCTTTTTCTCATTTTTTTATACGGATATGGGATGTGACATCAACAATAGTCAATAATACTGTACAATTAATTTAATTGTGACTGTTTCTAATAGAAACATTGTCTTACAGTGTCTTGAGCTTTTTTTCCAGGACTCTGTTGAAAATAGACCTTTTCAGTTTAACACTTAGGTAAGAAACAATACACAAATAATAAGTCAATAAACTAAATGAGTCATGTAGTATATGTGTACTATCTGGGTACAGGTTAGTACAATGATAATCAAGTTACCTTCATTGCATTGCAGATGACCTGGTGATTAATAGTTGGATTCCCACTGCAGCTGGTGCATGTAATCTGGAACAGGTGATACCTTGATGGCTATGAGAGTACAATGCATTATACTATGTGCTACTAGAAGGTCTCCACTGGTTTGTCTCCAGCAACAATGCAGTGTGTTTCTTCCTTACAGTGCCATGTTTAAGAACACAATATATTTGTTAATATGCAGTAGAATCATATCCAGAAAAGTATGCCATTAACACTGGCCTTAACTTTAGAGAAGTAAATGCCATAAATGAGTGGTTCCAGGACCAATCCCTGAGGGACTCTGCTTGTGACTGGCCTATTTGTAGAGGTGGAGTCCAAGTTATAACTTCCTTGCTTCTGTCTGTGAGCCAGCTGGTTATCCACTAGGTGACATAAGGGTTTGTACCTAACCTCTAAAGTCTGTCAACAATGCCCAAGTGGGGTATTGTGTCAAATGCCTTGGCCAGGTCAAGGTAGGTAGTGTGAACCATTTTGTCCTCATCCATTGCTTTGGTGACCGTCTCAAAGCCATCCACCAGGTTGAGGAGGCATGACTTGCCCTTGATGAAACCAAATTGGATTGGGTCCAGTGTCCTGAGGTTTCCTATGCCATTATTGAACATTTCTGTGATAATTCTTTCTATGGATTTACATATGAGACTAGCAAGACTTATGGGTCTATAGTTTCCAGGGTCTGTGTATGGCCCACCTTTGTGCAGAGGGCTGACTGTTGCTATTCTCCATTCAAGAGGCACAATGGCTGTTTGGAGGCTATAGTTAAATAACAATTTCAGAGGACCTGATAGGCCATGCTTGAGAATGTCTTTAATATAGCCTTAACTAGGCCTGCTAAAATTACATTAACCCTATCCATGTAATGGTTAGGCTGGGGATTAGGGATATCCTTGTTTAATGCCAGACCTTCTGATAAGTCAGTTGTTAGTGGTGTGCTTTGTGTGTCTTTGAATGCAACTCAAGCTTTATTCTTAAATTGGAAATCTGGCCTTAAACCTAACTTCTCCCAGCTTTTAGAGCTAAAGTCATGCTGAGATTTGAGGAAGTAGTTGAGCTAGAATATGACCTTCACTAACAGTGTTGAGAGTAATATGAATGTATCCCTTGGACAGCATTAACTTACCTACTTTGAGACATACTAGGAAAAAGCCTTGACTGTAACCAAGACAACCCAGATTTGATTAATAACCCAGACACAGGAGGAACCAGAAAGGATGGGAGGGAAATAGCTAGACTGAGACTGCTTACTCCTCATAAAGATGGAAGTTTGGAGTTGGTTACCCCTCATAAAGATGGAAGTTTGGAGTATATTTCAGTGTCATGCCACTATCTGTGGTTCCTGATAGAAACCAAGAATGAACAAGTGCATTCACTTACAAGGTGGACAGGCCTTCTGAGACTTGCGTCAGCCACCATGGTTGGAAGAGCTCTTACATCAGCCCATTGCATGGGAGTTGCTTGTGTGATGTTCAACACAAACAGGAGACATCAGGGCATAAAAAGAAAATACCATTTAGTGGCAGTGTGACAAGGACAGCGTACCTGTACTCCACGGTCTGGTCATAGGATGAGGCATACACCGGTAGCCATGAGACTTACTTCACTGGAGAAAGAGAACCCACTCAGTGAAGGGTCATGTCAGAGTTCATTCACTCTCTACAGTGCACAGTGTGGAGGACGATTAGTGGGGGAGCAGGCAGGAGACCATGAAGTCGGCAGCAGCTAGCCATAAAGGAAACAAAGAAAAACAAAATAACTAAATTTAACTGGGAGCTAACCTTAACCATATCTTTTACTCTAATACTGCTACAACTAATAATCACTGTTCTTCATCAATGAGTTAGGACACTGTAGATCAAGGAGTGTATGTTTCTTTAAGAATCTATCCAAGGGCTTGCACAAGTGTATAAATACTGAGCACATGCGAGCTTGACTGCCATTTTGTAGTAAGCTGTTGAGATGCAAGCATGTATGTATGTAAGGTCTGTCTGTTAATCAGTTCGTTTATATTTGATGCTGCTGCTATCCATCCTGATGTGTTTCTGTGTAATAAAGCATCTAAATGAACTACCCTGCCTGCTTGTCATCTGTGTTAGAGGGACAAGCGACATGGTGTCAGAAGAGGCATGACTGAAATGACTTGTGGCCAGAAAGAGCTCCGGTTTCTACAATTTGAATTTAAGAGGCATCTAGTTAGTACTGGAGAAATGTACAGGAGTGGATCATCCCTACTGCACGTATAATTCGCAAAACAGGTCAGAAATTTATTTCAGATGTTAAAACTTGCTCATGCTATTTCTTATTTGCTAAATATGAAATGAAGCATACAGACACTTTAAACAATATTTAAATAAGTTGAAATGTCTGATATTAGTAGAAATATTCAAATTACTATGGAAAATGTTTGAAATAAGGTCCGAATTCCATAAAACAAATAAAATAAAATAAAAGGAAATGACCACATTTTTGCTAAGCAGGTATTTTTGTATTAATTAAAGCTATCTGAGTTATCAGAAGTGTATGAAGTGTTTGCATGTTTGTGCAGTAATACAGTAAAGTTATTTCGCAAATATAGCTATTTCACAGTATATTTCACAAAGTACAGTATTTTGAAGAGTTTATTGTGCATTTGAGTGTTACTGCAAGCTGCAAAGAGGCAACTTATTCATACATAATTACAAGGGCCATATTTTCAGTGTGTTTAGGTATTCTTTGTTGGCATGACAGATGAATTTTGAAAACCAGGGCCATTTGTGTTTGATACTAATATTGCAAAGACCTGGAGAGTATTTGAGCAAGAGTATGACATTTTCATATAGGCTGCATTTTCTGATAAAGACGACTGTGCAAAGGGATTTATTCTGCTTAATTTAGCTGGTTCATAAGCAATAGAAAGGGAACATTCACTTGTGTCTGTACCTGCTATCTTTGCAGGGGAGAGGGGGAATAGGGCGGCACAGTGGTGCAGCAGTTAACATTGTCACCTCACAGCAAGAGGTTCTCCGGTTCGATTCTCGGCTAGGGTGCCTTCTGTGTGGAGTTTGCATGTTCTCCCTGTGTTCGCGTGGGTTTCCTCCGGGTACTCCGGTTTCCTCCCACATTTCAAAGACATGCATCTGGAGCATTTCTCCCCGGGCCTCCGCTGAAAACAGGCTCTGTGGAACCTAGTCGGACATTCCTGGTCAACAAATGTTAAATAAATAAATAAAATAAAATACCATCATATAGTTGTACTGGCTGAGTCAAGGGAAGATCCCTAGTGCTTAAAACTTAAATTTAGAGAAATGAGTAACCTCCAAACGAATGTTACAATGGAAAGGCACTTATTTTACACAAGGGCTCAAAAACATGGTGAAACTTTTGGAGCACATATAATTGATTTGAGCAACAAGGCCAAAACATGGAGATATGGTGATTTAAGGGATGAGTTGACAAAAGACAGATTTGTGTGTGGCATTAAAAATGATTCTGTGAGAAAGATTTTGCTTCATGACAGTGATTTAACTTTGAATAAGGCCATTGAGATTTGTCAGATATATTATCTCACAGAAAATCACAGAAATATGTTTACAAATAAGAAAGGCAAGTTTCCAGTAACATCTAAAGCTCACATTGATAGCATGCAGCACATGGTTAAAAGAAACAGGCCCAAGCACATGGCAGCAAATGTAGCCCCTACAACACTCACTGGAAAACCCCAGAGCTTTCTAGCAAATTCCAGAGTTTGCACAGCCTCTGTGAAGCATGAGTGAATCAGCAAACTCAAAGCAAAGGCCAACACCTACTTTCATTGCCAACTGTCATAATTGTGGTGGTAATCATGAATCTAAAATATAAAAATGCTTAGCTTTTGGACAACAATGGCACAAATGTAATAAGTGGAATAATTTCAAAAGATTTTGCAAATCAAAAACACACATTCTTTTAATAAAAGGGAACATTTTAAGAAATTAATTGATCAGAGAGCTGTGGCATAGGGTCACATACTTTTTATGTTGATGGTGTGTCAGTGCTCAGTGAAACAGTTTATGCAGTAAATTTATGGCCAAGAATGAAGTATATTGTACTGTTCAGATAAATAGCAAACCCACAGAGCTCAAAGCTAATACTGGCTCAAAGTGTAATATTATGTCAGCAGAAACATTTGCTAGAGTATGTGCTGGTGAAAGGCTTGATTCGGCAAAGTTTGTGAAGCTTGTTGCATATGGTGGTGAAGAGATTCATATGGAAGGTTCAGTAATGCTTTCATGTTATTCTGCTGGAGGAATCTATGCCTTATTATACTATGTAGTCAAGAGGCAAGTCCAGTCATTATTAGGGCTCAGAGATTGTTTGAAAATGGACTGCTTTCATTTAACAAGGAATTCCACCGTTAGCTTAAAAGATCACTATTCTAATTTCACCCAGTCTATTTTTTCTACCTATGCTGATCTTTTCGAAGACAAACTAGGCAAGCTTCCAGTTGTGTACTCCAATAAAGTTAGACCCAGATGTCAGTCCAGTTATCAGGCTAACTAAAAAAGTTCCAGTAGCTATGCAGAACTGAGTCAAAGCCAGAGTTAGACAAAATGGTGCAACAAGGTGTGATTTGTCCAGTTGATGAAACTTGTGAATGGGTATCTTCCATGGTGGTAGCTCATAAGAAACGCTCAGATGACATGAGAATATGTATTAATTCATGACATTTGAACAAGGCACTGAAACGACCTCATCATCCAATGCGTACAGTTGAAGAAGTTGCTGCTCTTATGCCAAGTGCTACTGTTTTTTCTTGTCTTAGATGCAAAAAGCTAATTTTGGCAAATTTTGCTTGACAAGAAATCTTCATTGCTAACTACTTTCAGTACTCCATTTGGAAGGTACAGATTTCTGAAAATGTCATTTGGGATAAATACTGCAATTGAAGTAATTCCTGTGGTAGTATAGTTGACGACATGCTAGTAGGAGGGAATGGTGAAGCTGAGCATGACATAAACCTCAGAACAGTTCTGGAAAGGGCACATCAAGTGACTCAAAAATGCAAATTCAGGCTACAAAAAGTCACTTATGTTGGTCATTTATTTACCAGTTCAGGCTGATGACTAGACCTTTCTAAGCAAACAGCCATTCTTGAGATGCCAGCTCCAGACAATGGTCAAGCCTTGCAATTTTTTTTGGTATGGTTAACTACCTAGACAAGTTCATTCAGACTTAAGTCAAATATCCGCACCTCTCAGAGATCTAACATGTAAAGATGTATCCTAGGACATCTATCACATTCAAGCAGCTGGCACATGTATTATAGCTGGTGCATACCTCAGACATTTATTTTCAAACAGGAAAGCAGATTAAAACATCAGCCATAACCCTGATCCCAAATGCTTGAATGTGGTTGATGGCCTAACTTTATAGTTTAAGATTATACTTGACTTATGCTATGACCTTTATTCATGCTGCCTATCTATTGGTCAAAGTATTTATTTATTTGTTTGTTTGGTAACCAGGTAGGTGGGTGGTCTATAAACTCTTTTCTGACATGAATTGGGGCATAAGCTAAAGCAAGACAGAAAGTGAAAGAACTTTCTTTTTTTTTCATTAGTTGTATGTGATTGAGACATTTAGAACATTCATATAACTATAGCTGTTATAAATAAATCAGGTGTTTTTAAAAATATGAAAAAATTTAAACTAGTAAATACAAACTAATACTAAGAATCAAAATATAAAGTAAAAACATGTACACTAGATACAAAGTGTGTCAAACTATAACACTGTTATGTTTTCAAATGAGTTGGTATTACATATTTTCCTAAGTTAAAAGTATTGTTATATTTTACCAGTTTGTCAGATATTATCTCTACCTTTATATATAAGACTAATTTTCACAAGTATTTGCAATTTAAGAACAAGAAATACACAGTCATTGATACAATGCATAACAATAAACTAAAATATAAACCACATTCAACAAAAACAGCAGAACACTTTATTAACTAAAAATGTAATATTTTGATCTATTATCAATAAAAGGCTTCATCAGAATAATAATAACTTTAAACCATGTTTCTTACAAAAATGATGAATGAAATCACACAATAAAAGAGAGCCAATGAAATGACAGAGACTCTTACAAAGAGTTACATTATATCAAAAGGGTGAGGTAGCTATGGGACACCTATACTGCCTGTATTTGTGAATTTAATTTTAGCTGAATGTGAACCATTTTTGTGTATGTGTAAGCATGAAGCTTATAAATATATGTCACTGCATTTCAGGCATACTGATCATTTATTTTTTTGTCTGGAGTGGTGATAGTGAAGGACTTACTAATGTAATCACTGAGATGAGCAACAGTGCTTCATTTCCCAGTTGTATTACTTCTAGCATTTCAAATGTAATGAATTATTTTGATTTTGAAGTTTAACATAATTGGGGGCCAGTGTATTAGGCTGCCCAGACTTATACTGATGATTAAATATGGAAATGGGAGGAATAGTTTTTAATTTAAATATTTTTGAATGGGCTATGATATGGATTTTATATTCAGAATTGCCTTTGATGCTATTAAAGAAAAACATGTTAAATGTGCACCTGTTGTGACAGGTAGAGTTTCAAACATGATGGTAAGAGCTCAAATGCTGACAATAATTTACCTTTCTGTTTGATTGACATTATGGGCTCTGCCTAGGGAATGTATATTATTATTATTATTATGAAATGGAAGATTTTTATTTTTAATAATGAGCTGTTTAGGGTTGTGTACAGCAGTCCTACTTTTATAAATATGACAAGAAATAATTAAAAATTTGTGTTGGAGAATGATAGGGGATTTGAAGTATGGCACACCTCAAATCTACAGGGACATACAACTATGTTTTTGCCCATGTGGTAAAGTTATTAGTGAAGATCTAGCCTTAGATTATGTATAATTCTAGGAGTGTTGGAATAGTGGGCCACTTTACATGCAATTCTACAAGAATAGTATACATAGTAGTATGCTTTGTTTATGGGAAAGGCCATGGGAGAGCTGTTACAGTGTCTGTTCTATTACTGCAATTCAGATTAAAGATCACAATAACTCCATGTTTAAACATTTCACCATAAGTAAGAACCCTAAGAAATATTTAGTTTTTAGAGTAGATAAAGTTAACATAAATGTAAGGAATGATTAATATAACGTGTTAGAAAATAAATAATTAGAATGTCACCCCAGCATTTAAATGGCGATATACGTTTTGAAAGCCTTTCAGGGTTAAATTAATTTGTGGGAATTAGATATAGCTGATTTTGTCATTTGTCAGTAGGTTCCATATGAGTGATTTCCTTAATAGAGTGATATTTATATTTATATTAATAGTTATATTTATTCATTGTTACTCTTTACTCATGTTTCTCAAGAACTTTATAGTGCCATTAATTAATTAAATATTTTATTGAAGTTTTTATTAATTTCGGTACCTCATGCAGTCCATTTCTAATAGAATATAGCTGCATCTATGTCTTTCTCATTTCATAGATTTAATATTCATCATGATATTTCATTCAGTATTTTATAAGGAACTTGTTTTAAAGTTACTAATATTCAAATTAAGTAATTTATTTATAAGAGAGGCAACACAACATTTTTTTGTTTATAACATGTTCTGTTGCTCCTTTCTAACATTGTTTTTATTTTACCATTCACAATTTATCACTGAGGAGTTTGCTGTAAGTAAAATATAAATATAATTAAATTGTTTGTCACAAACTATATCAACTAAACTGATAAACTGTAAAAATGATAGAGACATTTTTTTCCATTTCCTTGTAATTACCTCAATTGGTATTGCTAAAAAAGTCAAATGAAGTGGACTTTTTTTGTTATATATATAATGAGTGAGAACATTACATTATACAAGATAACCAGATATTTTTAATTTGCCTAGCCACAAAAATTATGCAAATAATTGAAAATTGTTTCAAAACTTAGCTAACATATTTTATTGAAGAAAACATATGAGCCCAATTTGTTTTAGCCTGCCTGTTAGATGGGAAAATTGCCCTTATGGTCTATTTTAAACTTAGCTGATTATTCCATTAGTTGAATTGATTCATATCTAGTTCCACAATCTATAGTTATATACTACATATAAGATTGCGAGATAGTGATTACTTCTAGGGACTATATAGTAGGTGCCATATTGTAGGAAGAAGATTTAGGTGCTTCCTTTGTCCATTAGTAGTACAGGGGCAGTCTTGGGGTAAATTATCTCATTTCCATTCATAGGTACAAGTTACACTTGAATAAGGACATGAATGAACATTGTTTATATGGATGGGGAGTCTGTTCCAGAGTAGTAATAAGCTTGGAGAGATGTGCTTGTCTCTCCCGACTGTTATGTTTAAGTTAAAGAAGAGGTTCCTATTCCTGGAATGAGCATTTCTAATAATTTGAATTGCAGATGAGTAGTAGGTCCATCAGTACTGAGTCAGAGGATGCCTTATATATCAGACACAGGTCCCCTGCCAGCAGTCTGTAGGATACCAAATACAGTGACAGAGATCTGAAAGAGATTTGAGGTGATCCATGTAGGACTTATGTTTTAGGCTCTATATTCTCTATGTGAGGAACCTCTGTGGACATTTGAGTCATTGCAGATACCTGGACAGATACATACTGTACTCAATGATAGGCCTGATATGTTCATAGGTGTATACTAGGCTAATGGCTCGCTATGGAACCCAAGTGTATCCCATGAGTTATTTTGCTTAGATGTTATTTAAGGGGTATATGCTAATTAGGGTATGATTTAATGTCTGCCTCTGTGCATTACAGACATAGGTGTCAGACCAGGGGTGGATTTCTGATTTGCCATGCACTTGTCCAGGTGATGTTTGAATAGCGTTAGGGAAGGACTCTGCTTCACACAGATGGGAAGCCTATTAAAGAGAATGAGGATTCTCTGAGATACATACCTGTCCCTCCAACATGTCCACATCCCTGGACCTCAATGCTATCCCTTTGCTTATAAGCTCTGCAGTAAAGATGCCCTCTATTACCACAATGGACACATTGGTAGAATGTAAGCTACTGTCCACATATTTTCCCAAATCCTGAACTACAGGGTCAACTCTTAAGGGCATATTGTCATTGTGGTAATTTCCCTGTGTGGTGGGTTTCCCAAATGCTACAATACTGCATCGTCTTGCATTTAGTTGTAGTCCATGACTCTGGCACCAGCTATTTGTTTAGGAAAAGCCTTCCTGCAGAATGGTTGAGTCATTTGGGGATTCAGTGACTGCTCCTAACTTGCAGTCATCTGCTAACTTTGTCAGCCACAGATCTCTGGTGTTTGTCTTTACTTCAGAGAAGTAGATATCAATCAGGAGATGTCCCAGTACCAAATCCCGTGGAACTCCATTGGTAGTTGGTGTTTTTGTGGTGGTATTTTTCCTTATGTTGACCTCTTGAGTCCTATCTGTTAGCCAGTTGGGAATGCAATGGATGACATGGGGGTTTATTCCCAATTGAGTAAGTTTCTCCATTATGCCTGAGTGAGGTATTATGTCAAAAGCTTTGGGTTGATCTAGGTAGATGGTATGTGCATCTTGCCTTCATCTATTGGTTTGATGACCTATTTAAAGAAATCTATTAGGCTGAGACCTACCTTTTACTAACCCAAAATGGGATTGGTACAGTGTTTGAAGGTTTCCTATGTCCTTTATTAATTCCATGATGAGTCTTTCCATGACCTTATAAATAAGGGTGGTCAAACGTATGGGTCAATAATTACCCAGGTCAGTGGAAGGCCATCCCTTGTGCAGAGGTATGACCACTGCCTTCCTTTATTTGCTTGGTAATAACCACGTGTGGAGTTTGAGGTTGAATAGCATTGTTAGGGATGCAGATAAATCATGACCCATGCTATTTAAGATATATTATGGGACACTGTAATGGCCCATTAATGCTGTATTCTTATCCTTTGACAAGCACATTCAGGACTTGGTCCTGCATGAAGGCGGGGGGGGGGGTAACAGTTTCTGAAATATCTTGTAATTTAATGGGGCAATGAAAGAAAGGTGAAGCTAGAGCTATTAGCTAGTAAGTTTGCTATGTCCTCATATTCAGATTAGGTGGTATCATTCACAACTAACTTAACGCATTCTGCATAGAGCTCTTGAGGTTGCAGACAGAGCTAAAGAAGGCTTTGGTTATCTTTGCCTCAAACTTGGCTTTGGTGGGTTTGATTAAAGTCCTGAATTGCTTATTTTAACAATGATGGATCTAGCTTGCTGTGGATTATTCTTCTGATATCTGTCTGTGCTGCTTTTCCTTTTATTTTAAAAGTTGTTTATGTTGTGGCTCCACCAGAGGTTTGTTTTCGGGGTTAGTCCTGCACTTGTTCTTACAAGGTACAGCTGCTTCTGTGCAGTTGTTGACATGTGGATACAAGGTATTGAATTTAATGCTGAATGACTCATTCAGCATTAAATTCAGTACCTTGTATCCACATGTAAGTAGGCACTGTGATTATCTTGAGTCATAGAGGGAGCCCTATAACTGGCTCTAATGTGGTAATGGACTTTACTGATGGTAAGCTGGACTTGAAGAAATTGTAATGGATCATACTGCTGAACCAGCCTAGATGTGGGATCCTTCTTGATAAGCATCAGGACACCCTCACCTTTTTTCCCCTCCTTCACAGTAGCTGGTCTAAATGTGTGGAAGGCGTTATAGCCCTGCACACCTTGAGTACTCTCCACTGATTTAAACCACGTGGCAGTTGCTACACAGACATCTACATCCTCCAAGGTGAATAAGAGAGCATTCAGGTAGTAGATTTTTTTAAGCTGCTAGCATTGATCATTAACACCTTCATTTTATCCTTTGCTTACACAGTCATGTTGCAGGCATATCATGTCACTCTTCAGTCCTGTGAGGTATGTCTCAAGTCATTATCACCCATGTGTACTATGACAGAGTCATACTGATACTTGATACACTAGGACTTGAGTGCATGTGTGATCTGATGGAACCTAGCATTAGATAAGCAACTAAATGTCACTTTCATTTTGATCAGCCTGGTAAGAGATAAAGCTGTATGTCTTGCAATGGAGTCACCTATGACTAGAGTATCTGTTTGGGTAGATGTCTGTCTTATGTGCTTGGCATCTAAGACTTTGGGACTGTGAATGCTTTGTGAGGTGGTAGGCTTTGCAGTCTGAGAGTGCTGCAGAGGGTGTTTAATGCCAGTGATGTTGTGGAGGTCTTTTTTGGTTTAGGGAAGTTGGTGTTAAGACCCTTAACATATGAAGGATTATGTGTTGTATGACTGTTGGGGTGAATTTTGTTGTTTGGTGTGCTGCAGATTATCTTAATGTTGATTGTCTGTGTGTGAAATTTTCCTCCAAGGACATTGTATAAGTACATTTGTCATACAAAGCATTATGCTGTTCGAGTAAAAGGTAATCGTCAGACAGCAGGAGACAATCCTTACATTGTATCAAGATACCCATCTCCGCAAGGCTGGCTACAGACATTGTTGGAAGTGCTGGTTCATAGATTTGACTGGAGTGATGTTGGGGATGGGGATGTCTTTACTGTTGGGGAGGAACTCAGTTTTGTTCTAAGTTGCTGGATTTAGGTTATCAAAGGGTAGTAACAGCTAGGTTTTTCATTTTATGTACACACTAAAATGTAGTTTATCTTAGGCTAGGTGTGGTTTACTGCAGCTCAGTGTCTTAATTGTGTTTAGTGCAGATTATTGTAGCCACAAAATTAAGCACTGAGGCCTGTTTGCTTTACCAATGCTTCTTATAGAGAAAAAGCTCTTAGTCAAACAACTACTACAGAATGAGTCCAGTGTCAATGGTGTGCTGAGCACAGCGCAGTGCAGTTCAGTTTTTTCCTTCCCTTTTAGTTGCAAAACTGTTTTAAAGTATTTGGGCAAACTCAGCTCAACACAAGTTATAGGAGAGGAGCTGCGGGAGAAAACAAATCAGAAAGGCTACACACCTAAAACTAGTGGAGATCTGTAACTAACTCCTGCAGCCAAATACAATCCTGGGTCACAGGTGGGCTAGAAATACAGCCAACTTTAAACCCATGGCAGGGAAGCCATGTATCCGCAGGAGAACCATGGAGGGGGAAGAAGCTATATAATAAAGTGGCTATGGTTTGTGGATCACAAAAGACATTTGTTTTTCTTTTGCAGTCTGTTGGTTTTCAGGTTTTTGTCATCATCATCATCATCAATGCCATTTTTCCTATTTTCACATGTAGTTGGGGTATCACATCAACATCAGTCAGTGTGAACAAATCACTTACAGCCAATGTTTGCACGACCGAGTAGCTAGCCCAGATGCATATATTTATGTTGTTGGTCTAATATTTGGCTTATTTTGGGGTGATCTTAAGTTATCAATGTTTTAACATGTTGAACATTCATGATGTAATATTTATATGTATATAAATATAGATAGATGGATACTGACTCTGAGTTCACACTAACTTAAAGAAGAAGAAAGTGAAAAAATGCCGCACTTACAATCTTGCTCTTCCCTGAGTCATCATGACAGGACAGCATTGATCAGTTATCTGCTGATGAACAGTAAGGGATCTCTAATTAAAGTTACATACTTTTAGAAGGAGAAGGACGTTTATTCAAAGGATGAAATTGAGACTGAAAAATGTTAAAAACTGGCATCGCTTCAGATCAGAATTTCTAAGCAAAACATTTATGTTCTGTACTTATATATTTGCCCCCGATGTTCAACATATTCAAGCTCAAATTATACTATTGCGCTGTCTACAGATCTTGAGGGTACAGCTCTTTGCTGGTATAGCTCTTTCTAATTCACAAGGTACATACAAGGACAAGACCTATACAAATAGTAGGAAAATTAAGATACATAGAAGCGTTTTTGATAAATTTTTCAAATTTTTAAGGTTTTTTTTTTGTTTTTTTGCTTTTTTTCGGCCAGCCTTTCAACACCTTTAAAACAAACCATGTGCAGCTATCAGCTATCAGCTATCACAGTTCAAGTTTAAAGCTATCAAATAGAAATAATGTAGAAATAATGTCTGCAGAAGAATATTAAGCATGTTAGGAGGGTGTGTGGAGGTGGAGGTGTAAGGAAGATGGAATGGAGTAAGAGAGAGAGAAGAAGAGATGGCATGATGGCATTCTTTACTTCAAATATGAAGAGGAGGGAACCAGTACTGTTCCCTTACTTTGTCAGAAAATTCAATACCATCTAGTGGACCTAGTGTGAAAACCTCACACTGGATTACCATGGAACTGGGCACAGGGCACAATGCATCCAAAATACACATAAAAAAATAAAAAAACATATGTATAATACTATAACACATACACTTATAATCGTGACATGGTCTGTACTAGCAACTGTACTACTAACTGAACACAAGCACATAACTGAAAGACTGGAGCATCCTAATATCTTATTATATTAAATATTATTAACTTAAATTGAAAAAAGGAAAACCACTTTTCTAATTTGCACATGCTAACTTGCAAACAGCTGCACACAAACATGCATAAAAAAAACAATTTTAATAATATTTTTAAACAGGGTCAACAATGGATGGGCAAGCCTGCAGTGCTAATTTGGCAGTGCTGGAAACTAACTTTATGACCACAAAACCAAACCTCTGCTACTAAGTATCTCTGCTATTCATTTGACTGTCAGTGGGTCTAAGAGTAGGAACTGAAACCTTTTGTATGTTAAAACTACAAGTGCATCCTATATTCCAGCTCTTCAGAGCCTGGAGAAAAAAAAAAAAGGAAAAAAAAAAACCCCTATTGTATGTAGTAGGTATAGGTATAGCAACCATATGCAAAGGATTATTCATATACCACTGCAATAAAAAAATGCAAAAACTGGGGGTAATGTGAAATTTTAATAATGATTCTAGGACAAAATAATTACATATAAATCTTGACCCAAGTTTACTTTCAGTTAAAGCTATGGAATCAATATGAGAAAATAAAGCACCATTGAAGGCTAGACTAGCCTTTATATTAAGCATTATGACATCTCTGTGATATAAAAACCTATGGGGTTTATTCATTTTTTTTTTACAAATCATGTTCACTGCACATATTTCTAGAAGGATCAGACTGTTTTATTTACTTCATTTATAACTATGTTGCAGATTCATTGGCTGAAGAATGTCATAATGTTGCTATGATTTCTTATTTTAGGAATCCAAAACAAATACTGTAATTAGCCAGGCAAGCAGGTGTGTGATACAAACTGTAGGGAACCAAGTTTATATATCGTTACTAGACATGTGGTCCAGTAGGCCATAAAGGAGTCTAGTCCAGTTTCTCCAGCACACTGTCTAAATGATTTACTAGGAGTCACTGGATGAATCAAACCCTGGACTTCAAGGAACAGCTCATTAATAACTGACAGCCTTACTCTTTTGTACTAACTGCAGCAATACCTAACAAGTGCCTAACAGCTAAGTCTGTTGTGTGTAACAAAGCAGTTCTTACTCCAGCGGACTGCACATACTGCTTTTTGTCTTGTTCCTACATTTATATAGCTTTTCCTTTTACCTTTTTGTGTCCTATTCTACTACAATTTACATAGAGATGAATGAAGACACTCAAGTCATCACAAAGTTAGTGCACTACATTTTTGCACTACCAGAGTGTTTGCAAACAGATTATTTATTTGTGATGTTGCTGTAGTTTCCAAAGTGTCTGCTTTAAAATTAAAGCATGCAACACATCAGCACTTGGAAAATATGCTACAACAGCAATCAAAATGCAAATTACTTTGGCTACCTACCATCGGTGGTCCATGCAATGCCCATAAATGTGCAGAAATGAAACCGAAATGCTTCACAGTAATGGCATACATAGCAAAAAAAGGTAATTAATCTTTACTCATTACATGGAACCTTTCTTCCAAAATGTAAGATATATGATGCACAATGTTGAAAAAGATGGTAATTTATAATCACCAACTTGATTTGTTACTCACATAACCCAGTATTTCCTTAAAAATGGCTGAAATATATAGGGGCATACATTAAAACCCTGCATTGCTTTCATGGACATAGTGTACTCTAATACTCAGTTTTTTTTTAGTTTCAACCTCTGGAAGAAAAAAAAAATATATGTAGCTGACGTGTAATATATCAATATATAACAAATGGCAAAGACCTGGGGCAGAGTTCAAGTACTTTTTGATGAGTGATATTATTTTCCGCTAGCACTTAAGACAGCTGTAAAAAACTAAAGGGCACATGCAGCAGGGATGCCTGATTCTGAAACAATGCTGTTCTCTGTGTGGTGAAATCAAATGTCCTTCAGTGAACTGAACATGCAGAATTCCATTAGCAGAGTGCTAACCTTGTCACGGTATTGTAGTGACTGGAAGCAGAAACTCTTGTTCAGTAGCAACTAGTTAATTAAATGGCAAGCTGTCAGCAAACTGGAAAAGGCTAGCCTTGTCACTTGTGGTTGAAGACATGTTTGAGGTCTGCACTTCAGTTCTTTGCTTCTGAATTGCCATGGTGTGGAATGACAACAATACAAAGCTTCAGTACCTGTTTCTTACCCAAGTCATTACAGATCAGGCATGCATTAAAAATGTTCATAAGCAGCAGGCTACAGCAAATGCATTATGCTCAGTATTCTATGATATAAACTGTGCCCTTTTATTGTGCTGAATGGTTTAAAATATTTCACGGTTCATTTCTGTTATTTTCTTTACTTATCATCCCTTTTAATGGCAATTAGAAAGATTAACTGATTAAAATAACCTGCTGTAAAATAGACTTCCTCTGGCTGGTTGAAAAGATTCAGAACTGAGAAAAAGATGTGAATACACAGAACCAAGCTCTTTTAATATGTTTTGCATCTACTCAGCAAGTTTCTGCTTACATATTTAGCTTTAAAACTAAAATATTAATTCTAATATTTGATTTATGTGTATATTGTATTCCAGAGCTTTGGTATATGATGTGTTACAAATGTACCTCTTTTCTTATTTATGTTTACAATGTTTTAGTATGTGTTCGTGTATGTGTGTGTGTGTGTGTGTGTGTGTGTGTGTGTGTGTGTGTGTGTGTGTGTGAGTGTGTGTGTGTGCATGCGTGCGTGCATGTGTGTGTGTGTGTGTGTGTGTGTGTGTGTGTGTGTGTGTGTGTGTATGTATGATCATATGTTATGCATATCACATTACTTTAGCTATCAAATCATGATATTTATATTAACTACTGCTGTGTCAGTTGTAGAATCCTTCAAGTTTTTGGGATCCATAATCTCCCAGGACTTGTAGTAAGACTAATATAGGGTCCATCATAAAAAAGGCACAACAGTGAATGTACTTTCTGCAACAGCTGAGGAAGTTTAACCTCCCTCAGGAAGTGTTGATTCAGTTCTATACAACAGTCATTGAGTCTGTTCTCAGTTCATCCATAACAGTGTGGTTTGAATCTCTGTCTAATCATGACAAAAATAGGTTACATCGACTAGTCAGGTCTGACGAAAATATCATTGGTGCTAGTTTGCCCCCTTTATAGGACCTGTACTATGCCAGAGTCATGAGAAGGGCAGGGAAAATCATCACTGATCCTTCATATCCAGGCCATCATCACTTTGAACTATTACCATCAGCCAGGTGTTACAGAGTAATAAAACAAGCAGATATCATAAACGGTTAACTCAGCTTATTAGGCTGGGGTATTCTTTTTTCCCAAGCCTCCGAGGATTCTGCAGTATTGTTTGCATATTGTTAATACTTGTTACTTTCAGTTTATTTCAATATTTCTTGCAATGAGTTGCACTTTGCATTTTGTATGTATATGTATATTTACTTTTTTGTCTTGTTCTTAATATTTGCATGTTATGTTGTTTGTCTTGTTCTTAATAGTTGTATGTATGTTGTTTATGTAATTCATACTTGGAGAGTCACTGAAACTGGAGTCAAATTCCTTGTATGCATGCATACTTGGCCAATAAATGTGATTCTGATTCTGATATTCTCTGCTGCTTAGTGATGTTATTATATTTATACTGATAATTTCCTGATTCAGTCATGTTCAATAATATGCACCACTGCCACTTCTTAGGACTTACTACACTTTATATTTTCGTGTAATATTTCCTGTTTAAACAGTTTTAATGAATTTCAGTATTTTTGTACATATTTCTTTAGAGCATATTTAAACTTTATTATATTGTACATCTATTATTTCTTGGATCATTTCCCCCTGGGCATCAACTGAAAATGGACATTGTACCCAGTCAAACTTTCCCAGTAAATAAAAGCAAATAAATACATTTTTGTGTGTGTCTGTATGTGTATCGCTATATAATATATGTTGATGAGACATTTACAAACATAATTAAAATTTTTCCTCTTCTAAGGTACTCTATCTTCCTTTTTAAAATGTCTTTATTAACGTAAACAACAACACATCACATCAGGACATAAATATATCAATAAGAAAACATAGAAGATGAAAAAGCAAGTCAGATGATGCAAACAGTAAGTGGGTACATCCATGTGTAGAACATAATCTAACATAGTATATGCATATCAACAAAGTTCCTTTTTTCATGTTTAGTCTTTTGGGTAGACAGGAGAAATTATCTTTTTCTTTTTTGAAATAGGTGCTGGCAACTCCCTTTAAAACATCATTTTCCCAATCTGCCTTTTCAATTTTGGCTATTTTTTATGCTTTTCAAAAGAACAGAGACAACATTGAAAAAGGTACAAACTGCGATACTCTTCCTTGACATATCTGATGAGCTTTAATTGTTAAAGATCCACATAGGTGCTTCCTTGTGTTCCAGAGTGGACAGTGTCATACTAAACTGTATAATATTATGCAGGTATACATTTTCATATTGTATTATATTACAGACAAATCCTTATTAGATAGTTAACCTATTAAAGCTGTGCACCTTACTTTCTCCTGGTGCAGAAAAGTACTTCAGACAGTCAGTGACACTTCATTTTGAACAAATGTGGCAGCAATGATTGATGCAACAATAATATAGAACCAAAGAGCTAGAAGTTATTTTGTGACTCAGAATTCCAACATTCATCAGATAAGTTGTCATAATCCTATTCAGATATGAAGGCATTTCATCCAGTGACCAGTCAACAGAATGTTTAAAATCCACCTGTTTACATTATGCTTTCAGGCATCCCTGGGAGGTACAAGGTGGGTGGCATGCAGGGATGTGACCCCCATCTTACTGGAGGATGAGGGGCTTTAAGTAAATTTAAAACCACTTCCGTCATATTGTGATTTCCGGAAAAGGCCACGTGATACAACTGAATGAAAGTGGTTAACTTGTATATTAAAGTTATATGTTTGTTTATTAAGGGTTGGATTCCTGGTTTTTAGTTTTGTGAAATGTTATCCATGTGTCTGCACTACATGTTGACCCCACTTAATTTTGGTTATATGTTTTTGATATGCATAATCTGTGGGGCGTGTTGTTCCCTAGTAAACATTTGTTCCTTCATGGATATTTAAGGGGTGGTATGCTCATACTACAAAACAGTATTCTTGGTTGTTGCATCTGACTTTCTGGCTTGAATTCTATGCTAATCATGTGTTATTCTCTGCTGCATGCCAAATGGTAACTGCCAGCAAACTTTGCAAAATTACACTTTAGTGCTGTTGTTACAGTAGTTACCTAGACAACTCTAATTAAACTGACCATTTTATATATATATATATATATATATATATATATATATATATATATATATATGAAGATAGGTGAAAGCTGCCAGCTTAGGCAGATAGAATTTTGTAGATAATTCTGTCATTTGTAAATATTAATGTAAGCCACTGGCTTGTTCTCTTAAATGTGAAAAGACTGCATTGGATATTGAACTGCAAAAATGTAACAGCAGTGCAGTCTGCTGTAAGAAAGCATTTTATGACTGTCCTTGATGTCAAAATTTGGAGCCAATATGTCTAGAGGGAGGCATCCTGCCTATTGTTTTAAGACCAGAGATAATGGCTAGAATTTGCATGTATAAATGCCCTTTATTGCTCTGGTTTCTGACCTGGTGTAAAGAATGTAAATGTAGTTTCTGTTAGCCTGGGAACACCAGAGAAGTGTGAAGAATGATTTAATGTGAAGCAGCTCTGTGTTATCAATTTAACAAGAGAGAATCAGAGAGCTCAGAGCATTTTGTCTTGAGAACTCCAGCATCACCAGCACTGCTTTGCTCTATATGTAAGTTATTTAGAAATGTGTTTTCTCTTAATAATAGCTAGGAATTAGGAAGATTAGACTAAGTGTTTTTCTGTGATGTCAGAACTTTTTTAAGTTATTATTTTAACTATTTCTCTGTGATCTTTGAACTCTTGACTAGCACTGTGTAGTAAGAAGTATTGTCTTGTGTTGTTATTATTTATTATTAAATATTTTTAAACCTTTCAGCTGTGGCTGTTTTATGTAGAGTTAATTTAAGCTCTAGAGTACATTGCATGTATATAGTGATACTGTACCAAGTCACTCTAATAAGCCTTGACTGTTCAGTTACACTTACCATTTGGATAACAGTATTGCACAGTAATAATTGGACACCCTTTCAGAAGAGCCTTTGAGTAGCTGATATTAGTGGGTGGTGGCAGCTGGTACTACCTTTTAGACTGGGCAGAAAAGGAGCACAGCTGGAGAACCTGTGCCAGCCTTCCCCAGGAGTGTCTGTGTGGTTGTATATAACTCTTATCTCAAAGTGTGTGTGTGTGTGTGTGTGTGTGTGTATGTGTGTGTGTGTGTGTGTGTGTGTGTGTGTGTGTGTGTGTGTGTGTGTGTGTGTGTGTGTGTGTGTGTGTGTGTGTGTGTCAGCTACTTGGGCAGGGACATGAAGCACTGGTTGGAGAGAGAGGTTTTAGCCTGTCCACTAGGCTGAGATCTGGACCCTATAGCTGTGCCAGTGGGGAATCTTACTGGGGACCTGGAGAGAATGGGAGAAACCAGCCTCGGACTGACTGTGATCTCTGTGTGCTCTTAAGGGAAATTGTACTTTACTGTATGTGTATTTATTATCCCTTCCCTATATGGATGCCCTTCACTGGTTTTAGTGGTGAGGATTGAGGCTACTTGATTGCTGGAACAGGGCATGGACATCACATATTAATTATTTGGCAGTGTTGGGATATCCACACCACATATTAATTGGTTGGCAAATACTAATTGGCTTGTAGAGGTGTGGGTAGAGTGAATTCCTGTAGCTTGTGTACAGTGATCACTGAAGGTGTTTTGTACTTTAAATCAGCCATGCAGTGAATACTTAGAGTTCAGATCACAACTGTTGTATTTCTTTTGTTAGCTTATTTAGTCAGGGGGGGCAGGCAGCATGTCAGCAGACGAGTACGGAAAGCTTACAAGGAGCCAGCTGGCTTAGATGTGCCAGGTTAGGGGATTGGTGCGTGGAAACCTGACTAAGGCAGACAGGATTGCAGCTTTGGTCAGAGCTGCATTAGAAAACAGCAACCAGGAGGATGATCAGACTGGCAGTGGAGATGTACCACCCTCAGAGAATGGACAGCTCAACCTTCCTGCAGAGGACTTAAAATCCATCTGGAGCTAAAGAGACTTGAGTTGGAGGCCAGGCGTTTGGAAATAGAACCAGCTGAGAGACTGAGAAATCTGCAGGCTGAGGAGAATGAGAAATTGCTATGCTTGGAAGCTGTGGAAAAGAGAGGCAGAGGCAGCATGAGAGGGAGATGCTGACTCTTCGCCAGAGTCACAGGGATAATTGGGAAGGGAGTAACTGAGCCCCAGAAGCACAAAAGATCGGTAAATTTCTTCCGCAGTTTAAACAGGGGGATCATTTTGATAGTTTCATTCATATGTTTGAGAGGGTATGTAAACAGTATGATGTTGACCAAAGGCTCTGGGTATGGTTCCTGACCCCCTTACTCCATGGTAAAGCTGTAACTATGTTGTCTAAAATGTCTGACATTGACTGTTTTAATTACACTGTTGTTAAGCATTGATTTTTAGAATGTTTTAAGCTTACACCTGAAACTTATAGGAAAAAGTTTTGTGAGCATAGACGCAAAGCAGATGGAAGTGTGTGTGAATATGTTGCTGAACTGATCACTTATTTTCATAGGTGGGTGAGTGGATGTCAGGTCATCACTTTTGAAAGGCTGGCAGACCTTTTGATGAGGGAACAAGCCCTTGGCACTTTTCCTGAGGACATGAGAATCTGGTTAGCTGACAGACAATGTGCTTACTTCAGATGAGTTGGGGAAAGAAAGGAGACCTATACCTAGCAAGCAGGGTATCCCTGCACAGGAAAAGGACCACAGTACTGCTCATGGGTATAAAGGAACCCATAGTGGGCAGCACAGACTGTTCGAACAGAAACTTCCAGTAGCAGAGGAAGCCACTAGTCCCTGTACACATCCAGGACCTAGGGTTAAATGTTTTGAATGCAACCAATGGGGCAATGTGGTATACAGATGTCCACAGCCGCAAGGTGAGGAACAAAGGTTGAGTGAGCCAGTAAGTGGGAAAGACAAAATGCCAATAGTAGGTTGTCTTGAGACAACAAGGATACTGAACTACCATCCTGCGGATGTCCTGATAGGGAAGGATTTGGATGAGGCAGTACCATGTGCTTATGCAGTTACATGCAATCAGGCTAGGAGACAAGCATGTGTGTCTGGTGCCTGGGGGAGACCCAGACAGACTGCATGCTTGCAGCCAGGACTGGTGAGGTGGTTACTTCAGGGAGGGAGCTACTCTGTAGCAGTAAAACTGGAGGTGAGCCACAGCTGCTTGTGGGTTCTGATGTTCCCTTGGACAGGGTGACTGCAAAGGTAGAGGTGAGTAGTAGTACCCAGGCTGGCAGTGAGGCACCACTATCAAAGGATGCCAGACTTCCTGTGGAAGGGAAGCTGGGAAGGGTTACAAAGAGAGAGTTGAGACAGGCTCAGCTCTCAGACCCTACATTGCAAGGCCTGAGACCGGTAGCTAGTGAGGCACCTGATTCTCAAGTGAAGGGGGAATCTGTATACTAGGACAAAGGATTACTGTATAGAAAGTGGACTTCTGAGGGAGGGCTAGAAGGTGAGAGAGTATAGCAGTTGGTAGTGCCTAGAGCCTACCATCTGGTGCTTTTGGCCATAGCCCATGATATTCCCTTTGCAGGTCATATGGGCATAAAACATACCAATAGACATATTATGCAGGACTTCTATTGGCCTGGAATTTTCAGAGATGTAACAAGTTACTGCAGGACCTGTGAGCAGTGCCAAAAGGTAGGCATGGCAGGAGACTAGGGGAGAGCTCCCTTGATGCCTCTGCCTGTGATTGAGCAGCCATTTCAGAATGTAGCTATGGATATTGTGGGGCCTCTGTGTACCCCAAGTTCCACAGGGAAAAAGTATATCATAGTGGTAGTGGATTATGCTACATGCTATCCTGAGACAGTGGCTCTGTCCTCCATTGAGGCAGAAAAAGTGGCAAATGCTTTGTTAGAGATTTTAAGCATGGTAGGTTTCCCAAAAGAAATACTGACTGACAAAGGTGCCAACTTCATGTCAGACCTGCTGGCTTTGTCTGTGGAAGTCCTGTGGGATGAAGCACCTGAAGACCACCTCCTACCATCCCCACACTGATGGTCTTGTTGACATGTTAAACTCTACACTCAAGTCCATGCTACGGGCATTTGCAGACCAGTTTAAGAGGGAATGGGACAAATAAAATAAATAAATAAAAAATGGTGGAACTGCTAGGCAGGAGGCAGGGGCACAAATTGAGCCAAGTTAACATGGTAAAACCTTACCATGATAGGGAGGCCCTTGTGCTGAGCATTTGCAGTGGATTGCAGGAGGAGTCTGAGTGAGATCTGGTGACTGATCTCCTCTCTCAGGCTCGAACTTACACCTCAGTGGAAGGGGTAGCAATGTCCCAGTCGCTATCACCTACCCAGGTTCGAGAAATCCGAGCAGTGTTACAGGTGTTTGGGGACATGCTCACTGGGAAACCAGGGTGCACCCACCAGGTGCAGCACCAGATGGATACAGGACCCCAAAGGCCTATTAGGCAGCCCCCTTATAGGGTGCCTGAGAGAGTTAAAGAGACTCTGAGGGAGGAGATACAGGAAATGTTGGAACTAGGGGTAATTCAAGAGTCCAACAGTCCCTGTGCCTCAACAGTGATGCTGGTGCCAATGAAGGATGGCAGCAACAGGTTCTGTGCGGACTACAGGAAATTAAATAGTCACACAGAGTCAGATGCTTACCCCGTGCCTAGGACAGATGGGGCCCTAGAGCAGCTGGGTGGGGCTAAGTATCTTACAACCATTGACCTTACCAAGGGTTACTGGCAGGTGCCCTTGACTCCAAGTGCTAGACAGAGATCAGCCTGTGTGACTCCTTTTGGCTATTATGAGTTCACAAAGATGCCCTTTGGGTTGAAAATGCCCCTGCAACTTTCCAGAGGCTGGTAGATCATATCCTAGCAGGAGCAGGGGGGTTTGTCCTTGCTTACCAAGATATTGTTGCCATCTACAGCCATTCCTGGCAAGAACACCTTCAACACATCAGGGAGGTGCTGGGCAGACTACAGAGAGCAGGGTTGACCATTAAGTCCAGAAAATGTCAGGTGGGTATGACAGAGGTCTCCTGTCTGGGACATAGAGTGGGGAGTGGTAAGATCAGCCCAGATCCTGCCAAAGTAGAAGCCATTCAGGCATGTCCTGCAGGCTGCACCTGTTACCAAAAAGCAGGTGAGGGCATTCTTAGGGACTGCAGGGTACTACAGAATGTTCATCCCCAGTTATAGTACCATAGCAGCTCCCCTCATAAACCTGACAATGAAGAACAGAGCCAGCCAGCAAAATGCCAAGTTGCTAAGATGGAGCCTAGGGTTGCAAGCATATGATATGTCAGTGCAGCATTGCAGTGGGATTAGCAATGCCAATGCAGATGGGCTTTCAAGACACGGAATGGGGTAAGATATACTAAGCTAGACCCAACCCTCTCAAGCAACGTTTCTCAATGGTCACTTGAAAAACTAGTGTAGCGCACCTGCAGGTGTAGCTTAAGAGATCTGGGTTCCTTCCTACCCGACTCTGGTGACACCCCTATTAGACCCAGCACACCAAGGTGGTAAGAGGGACAGATTTTATTCTAGGTGACACATCTAGTTTAAAAAGGCAATAGCACAACCATAAACAAATTATTTCAACAGTACACTAGTTAGCAATAAGGCAAGGTGAGAATATGCATTCAATGAAAACATACATTCACCCTCTTCCCCAGAACTCAATAGAAGAAGGTATTGATATTCAAACATGCACAAAGAAGGCAATATCAATGAGCAGTAAAGCTTTATAATGCAGCAATAGACATGGGAAATAATGCAATGTCATTAAGCAATAAAAGAGTCATAATACAATACAGATATGAGAAAATGCAATGTCATTGAGCAGTAAACATTCTTTAAGGCAGTAGTACTAACATGGCAAAATGCATTATCATTGAGCAATAAAGATTTATAGTGCCACAATACAAATATGAGAGAATGCAATGTCATTCAGCAGTACTAACATCCTCTACCCCCTTGATCAATTCTAAACAGACCAACTATGAAACACTCTATTATACCTTGTTCACTGGCAAGTGACTACTTACAGTCTTGCTGCCGGCATGATGGGGCCCAAGTTGGAGCTCATATGGATCCAGTTATTTGTAATTCACAAAGCATTAAAGGGGGGGGGACCACATTCTTATAAAAATATAAAATGATGGCCAGAGTCTCTCACCACTCCATCGGGAATATCCTAGTGACCAGGCACCATGGTTCCTCTGATGAGAAAAGTAGAAAATCACCTACCAGAACTCTGGTAATCATCTATGGCTTCTCAGTACTAGGCCCAAGGGAACTCCTTTTCTTGCTGAATCATTGCAGGCATGGAACTATTGGTTTCAGACTTTTCTCCTGATTCCACAAAATACCATATCCAGGATTTCAGCAAGAGACAGACACAATCTGTTCTTTCACTTCCCTGCCCCAAAACACTAGAAAAGAAAATCCAGTCATGCTGCAAGGCCCTTTTTCTCTTCAGCTCCATGTTTCAGTCTTCCCTCCTTCAGCTAGTGTTCCAGAATCTTCTTTCACTTTCAAAATAGTCTTTTATATTCCTGAAAAGGAGCTCCATCTTGTGGTGTAATGAAAAACTACAGTCTATTACTTCTTCATGAAATACAATGGGAGCTACACTCTCCCCCACTTGAAAATCTTGGGTCCCCCCAGTCAAAGGAAGATTAGCAGAAAATATTTACAAACACTAATGCACCATCAACTGAACAATATTTTTGCATTCAAAAGGTACATTCCATCAAGGGTAATCAGCCTTATGCTTAACTTGGGATGGGGTGCAACCACTGGAGTAGGAGGCATAGGGATTATGAGTGCAGACCCTCCAATGAGCTGTGGTCATAGGTTCCTGTGTACTATGTCCCAAACTGTTATAGATAAGTCTCTGTGGGGGCCGAATCAGTCTCTGCAGTTTTGGTTCGGAAGAGACAGCTAAGGAATTTTGCTCAGGAGGTTTGTCACTCACATCACATTCAGTGTCTAGTTCTTCAGTAGGCATATTGCCTACATCTAAGATCTCCTCTTGTATAACTTCACTTTTGTTTCCCATAACAGTATGACTATCCTCAGAACTATTTTCTGAAGTTTGCATAGCAGGGCCTCCATTAGTATCAGGTTCTGTAAGAGGCACAGAAACATTACTTAGTCTATTGTTAGATCTGAGCTGCTCAAAATGACAAGGAATGAATTCAGGTGAATTTACATTGAGATTACAGCTCATGGGGTCTTGAACATCCTCATAAGAAAGTCCACTGAAACCCCAGTCATCATCACTGTCCTCCTCTTCTTCAGCAGGCGGAAGCATAGGCTCTTGAATATTGGAGAGGATAGTGCCTCTCCACATTAGCTTTCTGGATCACCTTGAGTTAGGCTTTTGCTGAGCTATTCTGGGTTCCAGATTCATGAGTCTCACTGATTTTGTCAAAGGCATTAAGTTGTTTCGGTGCCAGGTTTTTATGGGTCCTTCTTTCCCCTCAGGGCAAACTTGATGGACAGGGATATTAGGTAGCTGAGAACAAATTATGTATATCTCAGATCCCCAGTGGTCACCTAGTTTATGCTTTCCTTATGGCCCCAAATTTCTCAAAAGAACTCTGTCCCATGGCTGCAAGTCATGCATCTTTACTTTTTTTGTCATAGTGAGCCTTGTTTCGCTGATGTCTTTGTCCTGTTGATTTTTCAGCAAGCTCATAACCCTGTCTGAGGTTCTTCTTGAGTCTCTCCACATAACTGCCATGAGATTGCACTGGTGTATCATCAGCTGTGACTCCAAAGGTGACATCAACAGGAAGACGAGCTTCTCTTCCAAACATTAGGAAATAAGGGGAGAATCCTGTAGCATCATTTTTAGTACTGTTGTAAGCATGCATCACTGTGGCTACATGTCTACTCCATTGACTCTTTTTCTCAGCAGATAGTGTCCCCAACTAGTAAAGTTTTGTTGAAATGCTCAGGCTGAGGATCCCCTTGAGGATGATAAGGAGTGGTGTGGCTTTTTTGGACTGCCAACAGAGTGAGTAGTTTATGGGCAAGTTTGCTCTCAAAATCACATCCTTGATCAGAGTGTATCCTTTTTGGCAGGTCATAGTGTACAAAAAATGTCTCAACTAGTAGTTTTGCCACTGTAATAGCTTTCTGATCGCAAGTGGGAAATGCTTGAGCATACCTGGTATAATGGTCTGTCACCACCAGCACATTACTGATCCCGCCTTCATCTGGTTCAATGCACAGAAAATCTATACAGACCAGTCCCATGGGTCAACTACTTTCCATTTGACCCAATAAGGCAGCTCTGGCTGGCAGAGTCTTTCTCTGAATGCAACGAAGACATGTACAACAGTAATCCTTAACATCTTGCTTCATGCATGGCCAGTAGAACCTGTCTCGTACCAGACCCATAGTTCTGTCATAACCAAGATGACCATGTTCATCATGCAATGACCAGAGTACTACTTCTCTATACTTCTGAGGAAGCAACAGTTGTCATTTCTCACTGCTGAGTGCACTAGGAGATATCCTATACACTAGCCATTCTGTATCTGGAGTCTGTCCCATTCATTGGCCAAAAGTCTTGCCAGAGGATGAATATCCATGTGAAGCATATTAACTTGCTTCTTCTCTAAAGCAGCTACCATCAGCTGACCTAAGCGGTCTTCTCTTTGATCTCTCCTGAGCTCACAGTTACTCAAAACTGGTAGCGATGAAGCCTGCAAAGTGACTACATTACAGTAAGCTTGGTGTATGCTTGCTGCAGACAGACCCAACTTCTGGACCCAATATTCAGTGTGTTGATATCAGGTTGCAATTTGACACATAGCTTTCACCCCTGGCACTGGAATTTCCACCCATTTATCATCAGGGTGTAAATCTCCCTGAGATCTTCTGGACAGGCCATCAGCATCTCCATTTTCGTGTCCTGGGCAGTATTTCAAACTGAAATTATAGTTGCATAGAGCTGACATCCATCTGTGGCCAGTAGCATCTAGCTTTGCAGTCGTCTGGATGTATGTCAGAGGATTGTTGTCAGTCAGCACTTCAAATTCAGCCCCATAGAGATAGTCATGCAGCTTGTCCACTGCCGCCCACTTTAAGGCAAGGAATTCCAACTTGTGTGTAGGGTAGTTTTGTTCTGTGGGGGATAAACTCCAACTGATAAAAGCCACAGGTGTCAGCTTCTTGTCATACTCCTGGTAAAGGACTCCTCCTAAGCCATCCCTGCTAGCATCCACATGTAAAGTGTATGGCTTAGTAGAGTCAGCATATGCCAGCACAGGGGTATGTGTGAGGCAATACTTAAGCTGTTCAAATGACCCTTCGCACTCAGGAGCCCAATGACTCTCAATGAGTTCTTTAGAACCTCTCGGTCCCTTAAGCTTTTTCACAAGGATAGATTCTTCTGTTCCATCTGCTTTCTCATCATTTCGGAGCAAATGGTTGAGGGGTCTTGCTATCTTTGAAAATCCTTCCACAAACCTTCTATAGTAACTGCAGAACCCCAGGAAAGATCTCAGCTCTGTGATAGTTTTGTCACTGCTTCAACTTTTCTGGGATCTGTGGATATTCCATTTGCAGACACTACATGTCCCACATAGGACACTAAAGGTTGGAAGAACTTGCATTTGTCCAATGACAGCGTCAGACCTTCCTTCTCAATCCTGTCCAATACCTTCATCAGTCTTTCTTCAAGCTCCTCTAGGGTCCTCCCAAAGACAATGATGTCATCCAGGTAGACTTCTAGGAGATGCATGTCTCCAACTGTTCTTTCCATGATTCTCTGGAAGGTTGCCTGTGCATTTGATAAACCTTGAGGTAAACGATCAAATTCAAAAAATCCCAAAGGCAAAGAAGAAAGCTAAGTCAAGCATTTTATGACTGTCTTTGATGTCAAACTTTGGAGCCAATATGTCTAGAGGGTGGCATCCTGTCTGTTATTTTAAGGCCATAGTTAATGGCTTGAATTTGCATGTATAAATGTCCTTTATTGCTCTGGTTTCTAACGAGGTGCAAAGAATGTAAATGTAGTTTCTGTTAGCTTGGGAACACCAGAGAAGTGTGAAGAATGATGCCATGTGAAGTAGCTCTGTGCCATCAATTTAAAGAGAGAGAATCAGAGAGCTCAGAGCATTTTGTCTTGAGAACATCCAACATCACCAGCACTGCTTTGCTCTATATGTAAGTTATTTAGAACTGTGTTTTCTCTTAGAAATAGCTAAGAATTAAAAGATTAGACTAAGTGTTTTTCTGTGATGTCAGAACATTTCTACGGTATTATTTTAATTATTTCTTGTGTTTCCATTATTTATTATTAAATATTTTTAAACCTTTCAACTGTGGCTGTTTTATGTAGAGTTAATTTAAGCTGTAGAGTACATTGCATGTATATAGTGATACTGTACCAACTCATTCTAATAAGCCTTGACTGTTCAGTCACACTTACCATTTGGATAATAATATTACACAGTAATAAATGGACACCCTTTCAGAAAGGCCTTTGAGTAGCTGATATTAGTGGGTGGTGGCAGCTGGTACTACCTTTTAGACTGGGTAGAAAAGGGGTACAGATGGAGCACCTGTGCCAGCTTTCCCCAGGAGTGTCTGTGTGGTTGTATATACCTCTTATCTCAAAGTTTGTGTGTGAGTGTCAGCTACTTGGGCAGGGACATGAAGCACTGGTTGGTCAGAGAGGGTACTGGAGGTTTTAGCTTGTCCACTAGGGTGAGATCTGGACCCTATAGCTGTGCCAGTGGGGAGTCTTATTGGGGACCTGGAGAGAAAGGGAGAAACCAGCTCCAGACTGACTGTGATCTCTTTGTGCTCTTAAGGGAAATTGTACTTTACTGTGTGTGTATTTATTATCCTTTCCCTATATGCACGCCCTTCTCTGGTGTTAGTGGTGAGGATTGAGGCTCCTTGATTGCTGAAACAGGGCATGTGCATCACATATTAATTGTTTGGCAGTGGTGGGATATCCACCCCGCATATTAATTGGTTGGCAAATACTAATTGGCTTGTAGTGGTGTGGGTAGAGTGAATTCCTGAAGCTTGTGTACAGTGATCACCGAAGGTGTTTTGTACTCCAAATCTCCCATGTAGTGAATAATTAGAGTTCATATCACAATTGTTTTATTCCTTTTGTTAGCTTAATTAGTCAGGGAGAGCAGGCAGCATGTCAGCAGAGGAGTATGGAAAGCTGACAAGGAGCCAGCTGGTTGAGATGTGCCAGGCTATGGGACTGGTGCATGGAAACCTGACTAAAGCAGAAATGATTGCAGCTTTGGTCACAGCTGAATCAGAAAACAGCAAATAAGAGGACGATCAGACTGGCAGTGGACATGTACCACCCTCAGAGCATGGACAGCTCGACCTTTCTGCAGAGGACTTAAAAATCCATCTGGAGCTAAAGAGACTTGAGTTGGAGGCCAGGCATTTGGAAATAGAAGCAGCTGAGAGACTTTGATGTCTGCAGGCTGAGGAGAATGAGAAACTGTATTCTTGGAAGCTGAGGAAAAGGAGAGGCAGATGCAGCTTGAGAGGGAGATGCTGACTCTTCGCCAGAGTCATGGGGGTAATGGGGAAGGGAGTAACTGGGTCCTAGAAGCAGAAAAGGCAAGTAAATTTCTTCTGCAGTTTAAAGAGGGGGATAAATTTTATAGATTCATTCATATGTTTGAGAGGGTATGTAAACAGTATGATGTTGATCAAAGGCTCTGGGTACAATTCCTGACCCCCTTACTCTATGGTAAAGCTGTAACTATGTTGACTAAAATGTCTGACATTGACTGTTTTTATTACATTGTTGTTAAGCATTGCTTTTTAGAATGTTTTAAGCTAACACCTGCAACTTATAGGAAAAAGTTTTGTGAGCATAGACGCAAGACAGATGAAAGTGTGTGTGAATATGTTGCCGAACTGAGCACTTATTTTCATAGGTGGTTGAGTGGATGTCAGGTCATCACTTTTGAAGGGATGGCAGACCTTTTGGTGAGAGAGCAAGCCCTTAGCACTTTTCTGAGGACATGAGGATCTGGTTAGCTGATAGACAATGTGCTACTTCAGATGAGTTGGGGAAGAAAGCAGACCTATACCTACCAAGCAGGCTATCCCTGCACAGGAAAGGGACCCAAGTACTGCTCATGGGTCTAAAGGAACCCATGGTGGGCAGCACATACTGTTCAAACCTAATCTGCCAGTAGCAGGGGAAGCCACTAGTCCTGGTACACATCCAGGACATAGGGTTAAATGTTTTGAATGCAACCAGTGGGGCCATGTGGCAAACAAATGTCCACGGCGGCAAGGTGGGGAACAAACGGTGAGAGAGCCAGTAAGTGGAAAAGGCAAAACGCCAATAGTGGGTTGTCTTTAGACAACAAGGGTACTGAACTACCATCCTGCAGATGTCCTGATAGGGAAGGATTTGGATGAGGCAGTACCATGTGCTTATGCAGTTACACGCAGTCAGCCTAGGAGACAAGCATGTGGTCTGGTAGCCTGGGGGACTCCGAGACAGACTGCATACTTGCAGCCAGTACTGGTGAGGTGGTTACTTCAGGGAGGGAGCTACTCTGTAGCAGTGAAACTGGAGGTGAGCCACAGCTCCTTGTGGATACTGATGTTCCCTTGGACAGAGTGACTGCAAAGGTAGAGGTGAGTAGTAGTACCCAGGCTGACAGTGAGGTATCACTCTCAAAGGATGCCAGACTTCCCTGTGGAAGGGGAGCTGGGAAGGTTTACAAAGAGAGAGTTGAGACAGGCTTAGCTCTCAGACCCTACATTGCATGGGCTGAGCTGGTAGCTAGTGAGGCACCTGATTCTCAAGGGAAGGGGGAATCTGCATACTGAGACAAAGGGTTACTGTATAGAGAGTGGACCCCTAAGGGAGGGCTAGAAGGTGAGAGAGTACAGCAGTTGGTAGTGCCCTGGAGCCTACCATCTGGTGCTTTTTGCCATAGTACATGATATTCCCTTTGCAGGTCATATGGGCATAAAACATACCAAGAGACTTATTATGCAGAACTTCTATTGGCCTGGAATTTCCAGAGATGTAACAGGGTACTGCAGGACCTGTGAGCAGTTCCAAAAGGTAGGCAAGGCAGGAGACTAGGTGAGAGCTTCTCTGATGCCTTTGCCTGTGATTGAGGAGCCATTTCAGAAGGTAGCTATGGATGTTGTGCAGCCTCTGAGTACCCCAAGTTCCATGGGGAAAATGTATATCCTAGTGGTAGTGGATTATGCTACATGATACCCTGAGGCAGTGGCTCTGTCCTCCACCAAGGCAGAAAAGGTGGCAAATGCATTTTTAGAGATTTTCAGCAGGGTAGGTTTTTGAAAAGGAATACAGTAAAACAAACTCAGCGGCACCAAATAAGCTATGAATAAAGTCCTAATAGCCCAGGCAGAAAAACACTATAGTATTATAGTACTGAATTGAATGAGCGTACACAGCCAACAGATGTGAAAACGTACCAGAATTTTAATGCAAATCACAGAAAGAAAAAACATTAGCGCTTTCACGGTATTACATTACCGCTTCTTCAGACAGACATAGATTGCCACATGACAACTCTTATACAGATGACATCACTCCAAAAAACACATTAGACCAATGAAATATAACAATGTAAAAAGCATAAGTACTTAAACATTCAGAGACATGCCATTTAAAAATGCATAGCCCTAAAACACTGTCTAGAAGACTAAGCTCAAAACATAATAATAAAACCTATACTACAGACAAAACATAACCCATGGAGTAGACTATGAATATTTAAAACCAGTTGACCCTGGGAGTAAATGGACAATGTGTTTTTTGAAGTGATATCATCTGTATAAGAGTTGTCATGTGGCCATCTATGTCTGTCTGAAGAAGCGGTTCTTTCTGTGATTTGCATTAAAATTCTGGTACATTTTTACATCTGTTGGCTGTGTACGCTCTTTCAATTCAGTACTATAATACCATAGTGTTTTTCTGCCTGGTTTGTTAGGACTTTTTTCATTCACAAAAGAAATACTGACTGACAGAGGTGCCAATTTCATGTCAGACCTGCTGGCTTGTCTGTGGAAGTCCTGCGGGGTGAAGCACCTGAAGATCACCCCCTACCATCCCCAGACTGATGGTCTTGTTGAGAGGTTAAACTCTACTATCAAGTCCATGCTATGGGGATTTGTAGACCAGTTTAAGAGGGAGTGGGACAAGTATTTGCCCCATCTGTTGTTTGTTACAGAGAGGTTCCCCAGGAATCCACAGTCTTTTCACCCTTTGAGTTGTATGGGCATCAGGTGAGGGGACCTATAGATTTAATTTGAGATGAGCGGGAAGGTGAGTGTGAACCTCACAATGAGTCTGTTGTGGCATATGTCCTAAACCTCACGACAAGGCTCAGGTAACTCATGAGATTGGCCCAGAAGAACCTGGCAGAAGCTCAACAACAGAAAAAGGTGTGGTATGACAGGACTGCTTGAGCTACAGAGTATGCTGTAGGGCAGCAGGTAATGCTTCTCATTCCTGTCAGACACAACAAGTTGCAAGGAGTATGGGAGGGACCCTACAAGGTGATGAGAAAGGTAAGTGATGTTAACTACATGGTAGAACTTCTAGGCAGGAGGCAGAGGCACAAATTGTACCATGTTAACATGATGAAACCTTACCATGATAGGGAGGCCCTTGTGCTAAGCATTTGCAGTGGATTGCAGGAGGAGACTGAGGGAGATCTGGTGACTGATCTCTTCTGTGAGGCTCAGACTGACACCTCAGTGGAAAGGGTAGCAATGTCCCAGCAGCTATCTCCTACCCAGATTCGAGAAATCCGAGCAGTGTTACAGGAGTTTGGGGACATGTTCACTGGGAAATCAGGGTGCACCCACCTGGTGCAGCACCAGGTGGATACAAGACCCCAAAGGCCTATTAGGCCACTTATAGGGTGCCTGAGTGAGTCAAACAGACTCTGAAGGAGGAGATACAGGAAATGTTGGATCTAGGGGTAATTCAAGAGTTCAGCAGTCCCTATGCCTCACCAGTGGTGCTGGTGCCAAAGAAGGATGGCAGCACCAGGTTTTGTGTAGACTATAGGAAATTAAATAGTCACACAGAGCCAGATGCTTACCCCATGCCTAGGACAGATGAGGCCCTAGAGCAGCTCGGTGGGGCTAAGTATCTTACAATCATTGACCTTACCAAGGGTTACTGGCAGGTGCCCTTGACTCCTAGTACTAGAGAGAGGTCAGTCTTTGTGACTCCTTTTGACTATTGAGTTCACAAAGATGCTCTTTGGGATGAAAAATGCCCCTGCATCTTTCCAGAGGCTGGTAGATCATATCCTATCAGGAGCAGGAGGGTTTGTCCTTGCTTATCTAGATGATATTGCCATCTACAGCAATTCCTGGCAAGAGCACCTTCAACATGTCAGCAAGGTGCTGGGCAGACTGCAGAGAGCAGGGTTGACTATTAAGCAGAGCAAATGTCAGGTGGGTATGGCAGAGGTCTCCTATCTGGGACATAATGGGGAGTGGTAAGATAAGACCAGAACTAGCTAAAGTAGAAGCCATTCAGGCATGCCCTGCAGGCTGCACCTGTTACCAAAAAGCAGGTGAGGGCCTTCTTAGGGACAGCAGTGTACTACAGAAAGGTTGTTCCCAGTTATAGTA
>NC_056729.1:1139775051-1139842551 GCF_019279795.1 Protopterus annectens | reverse complement strand
CTTCAGTAAAATGTCCAGGTATGCACAAGCACTGAAATGAAGCATTCACCCAAGTGACCTCTTCAGTAATATGTCCAGATATGCACACTGAAATAAAACATTTAGCCAAACGACCTCTTCAGTAAAATATCCAGGCATACACAAGCACCAAAATTAAACATTTACTCAAGCAACCTCTTTAGTAAAAATGTAAATAGGTTGCAGAAGCACCAACTTAGCGCCCCTTACATCTCTGTATTCTGACTGAAAACTGCTGCTTTGTGTTGTAACTTCAGGAATATATTTACACACTTTGTATGCAATGAGTTCATTATAGATTCATGTCTATGAATCAAAGTCATGGGCATATGTGTAAAGCCCCTTAACAGTGTAGTAGCTGTCCCCCATTACTTATGCGTTAATCATGTTATGCATTTCTAGTGTAGGGCATGTTCAGAAAAAGTCCTCTGCATTTCTGTAAGCATCCTGAAAGTCCAGGATTTGCATAACCTCATAGCACCTGTCTTTACCAATCACTGTAGCTATAATATATAATATAAAATACACACTCACACGCGCACACACACACACACACACACACACACACACACACACACACACATATATATATATATATATATATATAGAGTAATTGTAATATTTTGTCAATTGTTTTATGCATTTTTCCCATATATAAACACCTGCCCCAAGTTGGAAAACAATCTGTTGTTTTCAGAATGCTGTGGAACAGCTTTCTAACAAGGAATCAAGCACCATTTCAAGTAATTTTCAGTGTAAGACATTGTATATCTAGAATTTCTAAGTTTAGTAAGCAGACCTCTAAACTTCAAAAAATATAGAGGGGAATTCAATAAAGCCTACACAGATTAATTTTCCATGTAGGCATAGTGGCATGGAGCTTACATGGAAGTAAGCAGCTATGCGATCCAGTAAACGAAGCTGAGGGGTGTGCATGAGTGTGTGAACACAGAAGTGTCCGTGGCATACAAATCACCTCATAAGTGGGTGAATTGCATGCAAATGAGGATGTTGGAGTGATTCAGCAAGCAGACAGGCATTAGTGCAGACCCCGTGTTGGTGTCTGAAGTGTACATGGAAAAATTCTGTGTACATGAGATAAAAAAGTAAACAGGGGCTGTAAAAGCCCAGTTAGAAGGACAGAAATAGCATGGCAGACACAGATATATGCAAGCTATGCCCTGTGTGTCAAAAAGGTAATGTAAAATAATGTAAATTTTTTTTAATACTCATATTATGTTTTCGCTGTGCGCAGCAGTGCGCATACATGCCGTTATGCAAAAGAAAATATTTAAAAGTGTAAAAATGAAAAAAAAAATAAAATATGTGACAATAATCCATTAGAGGGCCTTGCATGGAGTATGTAAAATGGTAGATATCTGTGGTTACTAAGGAGGCAGGGTCAGGAATAGTGTGATTTCTTGGTTGTGTGAATGAATCTGTATGCAAAGGAGCTGAGGTTACTGACTAGCAAAAATGGGTATCTGTGCCCACAGATCACATCTGTGTAGCCCCAGAACCATGTTAATGTCCACAGAAGATGTAGCTGATATCAAAAGGGGGGGGGTGTCTGTATTTCCTTAAGCACATATGAGTTCAGCAACACCTGTTTGTGTGCCAAGCCACTGAGCTGAGCGGGGGCGTGTGTGTCCAGTGATTGCAAAACTTTGTTAACCTTTGGGGGTGCATCTTTTATCTAGTTTGAGTGCATTTGCATGGTGTGCCACTGTGCCTGTCTATGGGGAGTGTCCATTGAGTGCTGAGCATTGTTTATATCTGTGGCGTGACCTTGAGCACTGCAATGCAGTCTTAGCAGGGAAGGCTGTTTAAAAAAAAAGGACAATTGCCTGGGAAAGCCAGTCATATATAAATTACTGATGACCCTTGTAACACTTAATCTGGGACAGTGAAACACTGATAATGATGTACTTGGCAGGTGGAATTCATCATAGGTAGCCAATCACAAAAGTTGTACCTACAGCAGAGCACAAGAAAAGTTACATAAGCCCAACAGTCTGATTTCACCCCCATACTCTGCACCAGTGGAGTACAAACATGGGATTTTTAAGTAATGCTAGGGGCTTCTGCAGCTTTGCTACATCTGTATGTACTAGATGTTAAGGTCAGTGCTGATGCTGCTGCTGGTAATAGGCCTAGACTGAGAAGCAGAAGAGTATTCAGGCCCAGGATAACCTTCCAGGACCTACATGAGCTGGAGATTGTAGAGAGCTATAGAGTGGACAGGGATATACTATAAGAACTCATGGAGCTCTGGTGCCCTCAACTCAGACCCAGAACCAACAGAGGGAAACCCATCCCAGTGGAAGCAAAGTTATATGTAGCCCTTAGGATTCTAGCTACATGTCCAAAGACCAGCTGGGGACATGATGAGGGTCTAACAGGCATCAGCTTCTAGGATACTCCACCAGTTCCTGGATGCCATGCTAACACATGCCAGTGAGCACATTTATTTACCCACGCACCCCTGTGGAGAGGGCTAGCACTATGCAACTCTTCTACTATGCAGCACACTACCCTGAGGTACTGGGTGCCATAGATTGCACTCATGTATACATCAAAGCACCTCTCGGTGAGGAGGGTAGCGTCTATGTCAGCTACAAGGGGTATCACTCCATCCACTGCCAGGTTATGTGCAATGCCCGTGGCATTTTCATGAATGTGTGTACTGGCAGTTCTGGTAGTTATCATGACTCCCATATCTGGCATGCATCACAGCTGTACCAGATGTTTGCCAGGGGGTCATCCCATATGGCCATCTACTGGGGGATGCTGGCTATGCACTGGAACTGCACAAACACCCACTGAAGAATGACATAATGAGGCACACTAACAAACTAGGAACATTATTGGGCATGTGTTTGGGATGCTCAAATCATGGTTCTGTTGCCTAGATATAACTGGTGAAGTCCTGCAGTACTATCCAGCCACATGTGCACAGATGTTCACAGTATGTGTCATGCTGCACATTATGAAACTGCGGAAACAGCTGTAGCAGGATCATCAAAGAAAAGGGATACACAACCCACCACCAGTGCCTGAATCACCACAGCCCCACCCACATGTGGACTCAGAGGAGAAACCCCCTGAGGCTGTCCCTGTAGGCAGATGTAAGCATTCCCAGTATGCCCTGGCCTTGGCCATGAGACAACACATAGCATATGCACTGACAACCTATGGTCCTAGGAACTACCACCTTACTCCGACTCCCATACATAATAAAAAGGATGCCAGCCAAAGCACACAACCTGTACCTGAGCATGTATTGGCTGTGTACTGCGTAGATCAGACATAGTCAGCCCTGAAACACAGGTCTCTCAACCACTGCATTCGCAAGGTAAGTCACTATACTATACAACAAATGTACAGGGTACTGGACTATTGTAGCATATGTATGGACCTGCTGCATGTATGCAAGGGAATAGAGTGGGCTACTGGGCTACTTGCAGAGAACGAATAGCTACTTGGGACAACAGGTACTCTGTCCAATACTGGGTACCCCATAATATCCATTAGGCCACATGGCTGGAAACCCCATTGCATTATGCAAGGGGAAATGCCAAACAGTGGGGTCATAGGACAGGCACATGACTGTCAATGCCAGAGCCCACTACCCCCAACACATTAGTGTTCCATGAAACTGCAGTAACAGTAGTTTGCAAGGCTATATCAGCAGAACACACAATTCCATGGCTGTCACAAAGAACCTGGCCACATGTTGTATATTCCACAAAATGCAGGGGTCACAGGGTATGTCTGTATGCTGTTGATAGTGTGAGGAATTAAACCTCCCTTTCTGGAGGCTGGTGTGGTGCACTGGGCTAAGGAAATTAGCATGGTTGATGGTGCTGATGTGTCAAAGCTGGATGCACCTACAACTTTTGCATGTGAGTTACTTGTATGGTAGGAGTCCCATAGACTGTCATAACACCATAATCTGTTATTGCAAGGAAGCTGGACACAGCCAGAACAAATGGGGGAACAGAGGTCCAAACCTGCAGACATTATACATGCCCCGAGTAACCTAGAAGGTGGCTAGTATAACAGCAGCTTGCAACAGATCAAATTAGCCGCAGTATGTATAAGGCATCCCATAACTGTGTCAGTACTCACAACAATTCAGTGGACTGCATTTTATAGTATATTACCGGATAAGCACAACTGTATGAGGAACAGAGCAGACATATGGGACAGAATGCTGGACATTCTGCAAAATCATGTACAGTGAGAGGTATGCAGACTGTCACCCTCTGTGTGGTGTTACATCATGTACCCTAGTCACATAATACCTCTCAACCTCTTAGAGCAGGGAATCTGGACAAAGCCATAAACAATAGTGAGATAAAGGCTGAAATATACAGAGATGGATTAACTGTTGGACAGACAAATGTGGAAAGGTGATAGAATAACAGGTCTTGCATTAGCATGCATCCCCTGCTGTGCATTGAGTCAGTAACTCAAATGTCTGTCATCATATCCTAACATCAGTCTATACTGTTTTGCCCCTAATGTGCCAGAAAATCACAATGCTATATAAAACATACAAAAAATATGATGCAAAACTCTACACATTCCAGTACAATCTGTATAGCTGATAGGTATGGGTCACATATTATGTTCAACCAACAGCTGGGGAATGCCTTGGACAAGATATGAGGGAGGTGCTGGACTGTGGAAACAGGTCCAGCAGCCAAATGGCTGCAGCACACCAAATCCCATACTGGAGTACAGGTAGTTCTGGCTTGCAGTCACACTGGGCATGCTCCTACACTTAGATAACTTGAGCCCATGTCTGTTGCCTCATCTGTCCAAAGTCCTGCTATGTGGACATATGTCTGTACAGACAGACAGCTGCATATACATATCTGTCTCTCCCTTTCCCCCCCTCACACTTGATTAGTATCTCTATCAGTATGCTGCACATGCACAAACACACACACACGCACACACACACACACACACACACACACACACACACACACACACACACACACACACATATATATATATATATATATATATATATATATATATATATTATAACAAGATGTATATATAGCTATATAAAGTACAAAGATGCATCGACTCCACACATACATCTACAGAACACATTTAAATTACTGACACACACAACTACATTTAAGGAGACAACCCTATTATACAGATTGAGATAGATATAGGCGGGGATGTACGAATATTCCCACATACCCCCAACTGCTGTGGTTATCTGCACATACACATCACAACAGCCATTCGATGGCACCTGAGCAAGACCACAACAGTATGTAATCCACTCACCCTCAGACCCCTCAGCCTGCAGGCTCTCACCTTGAAGACAGACATAGGTACACAGGTGGTGTAATGTACAATGGTTGCAATGCACTCCTTGGACAGGCCATATTGTCCCTGCCCACATGTCTGCCTATCAAACTGCAAACAGCCACCTATGACCAGATTGGTAGGTGTACACACATAGCAGGGATATGACCAGGTATCCCACCCCTAGGACACTAGATACAATAACAGTACCAAGCAGTATCACTCTGAAGGCCACACATGCTAACACAAGGGTACTTACCATACTCTACAAGTACTGTGCCTGCATCAACATATACAGCAGACATAACCTGTGGTGCATGTGATAGGTACTGTGAGTTGTAGTGTGTAATACTAGTTAAGTAGGATTTCTAATCGCACAGCCCCCAACTCTGTGTGAGTGTGTATCAATATATCCCCCACAGCACTATGGACATGCCCGTATGTGCTGTCTCTGTGCAATGGTATACATTTTTGGCCCTGAGACTGGCTGCTGACCTCTAAATTTCCTACTCTACAAGGCCTGTGGAGCACTGGTTAACAATATTAGACCAGGTAAACAGTGTGACCCATATGATAAGTCCTGCAAGCTATAGTGTGTAAGACTAAATAAGTAGGAGATCTGATCTCACAGCTTCCAAATCTGTGTGCATGTGTATGTGAACATATATCCTCTTGCAGCACTTCAGACAAGCCCCTATGGACAACCTCTGTGCAATGGTTATGCATTTTACACCCACTGACTAGCTGCTGACCTCAACAATGGCCTTTGTTACAAGGCTTGCTGATGTCATCCATCTTAAGAGCACTGGCTGAGAGTGGAGTAGCAGATAAACAGCACGGTGCATGCGATAAGTACTGCAACTATAGTGTGTAATACTAGACAAGTAGGAGTTCTAATCTTACAGCATCTAACTCTGTGTGCATGTGTGTGAATATATCCCCTTGAAGCACTTCAGACAAGCCCCTATGGGATATCTCTGGCAATGATTATACATTTTATGCCCACTGACTAGCTGCTGGCCTCAACAGTGTCATCATACCTCTCCACTACACAGATGTTTCCGGAATATGAATGTGTGCCTCATAGATGTGGCCCTTTTGGTGCACACATGTGGATATCTGACAAATGGTTGGCCAATCATTGATGGTTGTTGTCAGACTATAGGGAATCTGGCTGTCACATGCCAGACCCCTCAGAAAACACGGTTACCTATTTATTTGTTGACAGCTTAGGTTGTCAAATGCGTATTCATCGACACCTAAGCATCGAACGCTTAAAATAGCGAATGGCCACATCAGGGGATTTGCCCTCTCCCCAATGTAGAGTGGTCACAGAGTTGGTATATTTAGTTAGGGGGGTTTGGGGGGTGCATCCCCCACATTGGGGGGGAGTCCCCCACTATGTTTGGGTGTATTTCTTTATTTTATTTGCGGACTGCCAAGTGAATTCTTTCCCTAGGAAAGAATTTGATAATTTGGCCATTCACTGTTTTTAGCTTTCGACACTTAGGTGTTGATGATTTTGGATTCGACAGCCTAAGATGTCGATGTTATGATATAGATGTGAAAACACATATGCTGCAGTAAAATCTGTTTGTCTATTCATACTCTTACTTTGTATGGCCAATATGTATACTCTGTCACTGGGTTTGGGCCTGTGTCCCCCCACTAATTATGGCTATGACCTGAATCGCTGCTGTAAGAGGTTGACAGGTATGTTAGCCATAGCCTGCATGCAATGAGGTATGAATGTCAACAAAACACTGGCCTAGCCAGAGTATATCAGGGACAGTCAGGGATACCTTTACAATGTCAGAACTATTTCTGTGTGACATTGACAGACTGAGAGGAGGTGAATTACAGTAGATCATTTGATATTGTAGCTATGTACACCCTTACTTACTGTCAATATGTCTAACTCATAATCCACTAGCTTTCCTACAACAGCCGACCATTGTAGGAGGGAGTAACAGGGGCAGAGCTGTGATTTGATTCAAAGCAGTGACAGCTGAGAGGTCTGCCTGTAGCTGTTGGACAGCAGAGTATCACCAGCATGTCAATACCATAGATATACTGCAGGTCAACTGTTGTAATCCCTATTCCCCATACCTCCATCCTCCCATCTGCATCCCATTATATGGGGGCATGTATTACATACCTGGTAGAGTGAAGTAATCCTATTTTGACCAGAACCTCTGCAAACAGCTTGCACCCCAGCACTACCAGGCTATAATTCATACCACACCTTTCAGCCCCTAAACCTGGACTGAAGCACTAAAGGTGGTGGTGTCTCCATATTCATAAAGGATATGCACACCTACAGACTAGTAGCCCAACATAACACAACAGAGATACTTCAGGTATAAATAACACTGGGTAAAACTGCAATCCAGGTTGTAGCCTGCTATAGATCCCTCACCATGTCGCAAGACTCACACTCCACATTCCTAAACACACTGGAAAATATTAGGGTACAACCCAATACCCTTATACTGGGAGACTTGAACTACCCCTCCATTAACTGGGAAAATTACTCATGTACCAAAAGACTTACTCAATGTTTTCTGGAATTCATTAGTTCCAATGCCCTGGACCAACTCATTCTTACCCCCACCAGGGGTAGAAACATCCTTGACCTGGTCATTACTAACATGGGCAACCATTGCTCTACACCAGTAATCAACTCCTCCCTGGTCAGATCTGACCAGAAGCTAATCACCATGGATATCCACATCCCACTCTCACCCTCCCTGAAGGAAACCACTGTAAAAAACCTTCTCCAAAGCCAAATTTGGACTTCTAAAAACAGAGGTAGCTAACTTCACAACACCCATGCAAATGGAAAATAGGTGCATGACTGAATCATACACCAATGCACTGTATGAGCACATACACAAGTGCGTGGAATGCACCATACCAAACAGAACCAAGACACTCTCCTCCAAAAAAAGGAAGCCAATCTTGCGGTCCCCACCATAAACAAACTCTACAACAGAAGGAAATAACTGTTGCAGAAAAGGGTGAAGTCCCAAGACTGGAAAAACTCCCTTGTCAGCCTCAGCAAAAAAACTGAGACCCAACATCAAATCCTCTAAAGCTAGCGATGAAAACAAAGTTTTTTTCAGATTCTAAAGACAACCACAAAGCATTCTATAGTTATGTCAAGAATCTACATGGCAATACTCAGATCTGCTCTGAGTTACAGCACAATGGCAATACATATACAGACCCAACTGATATTGCCAACATATTGGCCGACAGGTTCAGTGAGAACTTTACTCACCTTTCTCTCTCTAAATGGCCTATTACAATACCTGAGGAATGCCAAATCCCTATTATCACAGCTACACAGGTAAAAAACGCACTGTCCAAAGCCAAGAATACAGCTTCCATGGGACCTGATAATATCCCTGGTTGTGTTCTACATGAATTACAAAGTGAACTGGTACCACACTTGAGTACCCTGTTCAATCACAGCCTCATTTCAGGCTTTGTTCCTACCAAATGGCGCACTGCTATGGTCATCCCACTCCACAAAGGGGGAGTGACTACAGACCCTGGGAACTACCACCCTATTAGCCTGATGAGTCTGATATGTAATGCTATGGAGCACATAATCATGGACCTTATAAATAAGGACATAGAGAATCTCAAAACATTGGACCCCATGCAGTTTGGGTTTGTAAATGGTAGATCATAGATTCATACTAGGCTAACTGCCTTTGTGGGTCATTTCTAAGCCTAGCCAATTACCCCGTGTGAGAATCAAACCCTGCACCTTTGGTTTATAAGGAAAATACCTTAACCATTATGCAAACCTCCCACCCCTGCTTGCTCAACCTGATAGAGTTCTTCAAGTCTGTCACCAGAGCTGTGGATGAGGGCAAGGTTGTTTGCAAAGCCTACTTAGATCTTGCCAAGGCCTTCAACACCATCTCTCACTCAGGAATCATAGATAGACTCACTAAACTAGGCATAAACCCCTATGTCATAAGATGGGCTCCCAACTGGATCACTGATCGAACCCACACTGTGAAAGTAGTGGACTCCAAATCTGACTACCAACCATTTACAAGTGGTGTCCCACAGGGATCGGTCCTAGGTCCTCTCCTGTTTGGCATCTACTTGTCTGAAGTTCAAGCCAACACAAAGGGACTCTGGCTGACCATATTCATAGATCATTGCAAACTGGGAGCCATTATTGATTCTCCAGCTGATGTAGACAGTCTACAAAAAGGCCTCACTGACACCATTGACTAGTGCCAGAACCATGGCCTTAAGCTCAATGCCAAAAAGTGCATTGTCATTCCCTTTGGGAAAAATTCGGTGCCCATGAACTACCACATAGGCAGTAATCCACTAAACATGGAAGGTGTGATAAGGGAACTGTGGACACAGGTTAACAGCAACCTCTTCTTTGATAACCACATTGCCACTGCAGTCAGAAAGTCATTCTATGTGGCACATCTCATTACAAAAGGTTTCTCATCCAGGAAGAAAGAGGTCATAATCCCTCTCTACTCGTCCTTCATTAGACCTATTATAGAATACAACACCTCATTTGCTATGTACCCCACTAGACAACTACAACAACTCGAAAGGCCAAAAAAATACCTCACTATCCTTCTAAGTGGATCTTAGGCCTTAAGACACATGCCCTATATGGACAGACTCAAAAAGCTCCAGCTATACTCTGTCTCTTAACGCCTACTTAGAGGCGATCTATGCTTGACCTACAAAGCCATGTCTGACCCAGAGCTGCTAGATATGCTACACCCAAAGAAATCCCAATCCCTATATGCCACACGCTCCAAGGACGTAAACCTCATTACCACAATCAACAGGACATGCTGGAGGGACAGGTTCCTAACCCAGAGACTTCCCATACTCTGGAACAAACTTCCCATTCGTGTCAAGCAGAGCACTTCACTGGCCCTCTTTAAGAGAAATCTTGATGAGTGAATGGGCAATAGGAAGTTCACCCTGAGGATAACTTCAGTGGCTTTGCTTGACAGGAGCACTGGAAACTAACTTTGGGTGGCATGATGCCAGGGAATCTTCTTGGGCTAGGCTTATATAGGCTCCAGGGCCATTAGCCAAGTACACCCCTATGAACCTATAAAACCACTGTCTGTCTGAGTAAAGCAACATATAGACCTGTTCCCCATAAGCAGTTGATTGCCTTTTGTAGGTAACGCTCATTAACAGGTGATTGCCTGTGCACCAATCTGTGGCTCAGACTTGCTAATTGTTTCCAAAATAGTTGGGTTGTACTTTCATTAGACAATGACATGGCACCACAGTGAAATATTTAAGGGTTTCGTGTAGGCCTTGGTCCCTTTCTTAGACTTTGAGATGGGCATTATTGAGGTGTGGAGACTTCAGTATCACAGAGGGTAGATACAAATACTGTCCACTATTGAGATTTATGAGGTATGTCCACAGTTTTGCATGATATGTTTGGCCATTGTCTCATGACATTGTGATTATCTGGCAGTTCAGTGGTAAACATTTGTGGGTTGCGGTCAGTAAGTAGAGAGAGAGAGACATGTAAATGTCAGATATCATACCCATCAGAATATGCATGCTGGTACAGTAGCTGCTATTCTATCAGCTCAGTAGAAGCAAACTGTGAAATATGTCCCTGTTGTTGGACCTTTGCACCCTGCACCCTTTATGTATGGTTTTGTCTGGATCATTTGTTCTACAGAGTTGTGTGGTATGGTAGGTCTGTAGCAGCTAGCTTAACATACAGCTGTGTATCTTTCAGGCTGCAGCTGCTGCTGCAGACTAGGACACATAGAGGGGAGTGTGAACACTTTGGAGAACAGCAAGCTGTACATGTAACTGAGACAGCGGGGTTAGTTCTGTCATTACAGCAGAGCCAAGGTAAGGGTACCCTTCACAGCCCAGTCAAGGCATGTACTTAGGGTACATCTGTTATGTAACAGTGCCAATCACAAGTAGGTGACATATAGTTAGGCTATATGAATATGTGAAGTGTGTCCCTACCTACAGGCCTTTGACTTGCACATGATAAATTCACAAGTGTTTAAACAATTAAGCTCGTTCACCTATAGGTTGAACTGACTTCTGACATCATCCACTAATAATTAAATACAAAGCACAATGAACAGATTAATCCATCAGGAAAACACATTCCCAAACTGCTCAACACTAACATTAAAATTTAAAAATTGTTTTAAACACAATCAAGTTCATAACCATCATTCAAATGATGATACATAGTTTAAAAACAGAGGCTATCCAAACCCTGTTGACAACTAAACTTTTAAAGCATTTGAAACAGTATCTATTGCTTGCAATATGCCTGGTATATATTGAAATTCACCACTATAATATGTTCAAACAACATAAACTCAATAATATATATATATATATATATATATATATATATATATATATATATATATATACATACAAACATAAACTATATATATATAAAAATATATACACATAAATGGTGGGAATGACAACGAGAACAAGCTTAATTATTCAAACACTTGGGAATTTATCATGTGTCTTAGTCTGATGAAGCCTTTGTGGTGAAAGCGCTAACTTTTTAATAAATCTTGGACTGTTTGTAGAAGTCTGCGTTTTTGATTAATTATTCAGTGGAGTTCCAGAATTTGTAATACGGACTGCCGAGTATAGCTCCTGTGGATGGTTTTTATCCTACTGACATTTTGGCTTAGCAGGTGTGTTTAATGATGTTGCTGATAAAAGGGTACATTTACCTGCTATCTCAGCTCTCACGTACATCCATTATTCTTTATTTGACTGTGTACTGGTGTACTTAGTGCATTGGAGTCCTAGGGACACTCCCATTTTTCCCAGTAGATGTAGTCTGCGAGTGGTAATCACCATATTGTGCTGGAAACAGCTGCTTTAATTAAGAGCTGTGTAGCCTAATGGGTTAATGCACTATGCTGTAGTTAACATGGGCATGGGTTCGAGACTTTTCAGGGGTGATTATTTTGCAGATGTGCCTAACACTGTGAGAAACATATAGGATCATTAAGGCATATTAAAGCACATTTAAGCGGGTTTGCACTGGTTTGCACAACATGCTGCTTAGCTCCACACAAACCCATACTAAACATTTTAAATGAAAAGAAAAAAGGCATGATAGGACAGTGGTGAACTAGGAGCAAGCAGGGGGAAAAACATACTGAAAGGCAGGTAAGGAGGTGTAGGACTGGTCTAGGAAAGGACCATAGCTTTCCATTTCTTGTATAGCAACAGCTGTACATTTGTACAGATTTTGTACATGAATTTAGACCCTCAGCCCCAGAGGGAGGGGTGAAGACAACATAAATGTGCTATCAAGCCAATTGGACATATTTAGTTGTGTCCAGTGGACACGTGCGAAATTGAGAGCTATGTATGGGGCAATATTTTTTTTGTTGGACAGTTGCCCATTTTTTTTTTAAGGAATGAGTGGAATGTTGGGAAAGGGATGTAGGTAGATGTAGGGATGTAAGTTGCATTTGCAGAAAGACAAGACATCATACAGAGGCGGTGTGTGACACATGAGGGGGGTAACACCTTGGATGGGGAGGGTGCTATGGAATCAAAGATGCATGTGCCCCCAGACAGTAGCAGTGTGACTGAGCTCCCCACCTGTGGGCAGTCAACACTGCTGCTTCATTGCCCCGAAGGTGGCTGTGCTGAAGACTGGGTACCAGAGCCACTAGATCCCACCAGGTTGCCAGGTCTGCCCTCAATCTGGTGCAGGTATTCTTCATAGCTCTGATGGATAATCCTGCACACCATGGCTGGTAGTTGATCTTGGGTGATTACCACCCCTCCGCCACCATTCACAGGGGGATGGGCCCCATTCCCTGAAGTGGTTCCACCTGAGGGCGGTGCAGGACCACAGAGGAGGCACCGCCGGCTTGGGTCCCAGACATGTTGGTACCCATTGCCACGGATGGCTGAGGTAGGGTAGGCGGATCAGCAGGAACCGGCCTACCCTGTTGTACTGTGGTGATACAGGTATAACAATGTCTATAGGTTAGTTATAAACAAAACATTTTGTTAGTTATAACAGCATGCCGGAACACTGGAAATAAACCATTAACATAACAATCTATATTATATGGAATACAACAATAAGTAATATAACAATCAGTATATTAACAGCATGCCAGTAACAATTATGGCATAAGGTCAACAACATAGTTAATTCAACAAGATATGTTAATATGGAACCATTGTAATACATAACAATAATAAAACACATGCCCCAAAATAAAGTTTAGAGAATAACATATGTTAATAGTAAACCATAACCTATGAATAGCAATAATACATTTAGATGAAGATAGGGGGTGGGGAGAGAAAGAAATACAGTCCATTAATACTGGTATAGACTATACAGTTTACAACAGTACTACTATATACTCTACAGTCTGTCCTTCCTTTATGTATAACAGTGCCCTATAGCTGCTGTAGCATGTACATATCTCTCAAGCTATCCACATTGGACAGTATGGGCCAAGCAGTAATACCTGCAGGTACACAACTACAGAGAACACTTACACATCAGGTGGACCTATTTAACTACCAAGGTGTACTGTGGACTGATGTAGTGTGACTATGTTATGTCAATGATGCATCTGTGACAGAGGGATTATGCAACAGTAATTACAGTCCATGACAGCGTAACACTTGAGAGACATGTATGTGTACAGTACAGAGAGTAAACAACTATCATGTCTTCCTTGGTAGGCATGGGAATAGAACTTCAGCAAACTTTCACATATACTCAAGGCATAGAGCCATACCAAGATTACACATTTATTTTTCTTTTCTTTTATTACCATTACACTTTTTGCCTTTATCTTATGCAGTCTTATCACATTCCTGGTCAATGCTGTTACATCTGAACACACAAATTATTTACTCATAATAAGGGCTACTTCATCCATTTACCTGTATTTCCAGTGGAGAGAACATCTGACAGGAATACACAACTGATTCATAAATATTTATCACTACATGGCACTGGATTCGAACCCTGGTCTGTGTGTGGCAAAATGTATGTCAGACAGAGCATTTAGCAAACTGAGATACTGAGCCACTGTTGATTACTGACTGACTGATATTTGCCTAGAGCTCATCTGGAAACAAAATATGACCTGGTAATAGTACTACAGCTTTATACTAGACTGCAGTGACAGTTGAACACACACACGCATGAGATTCATGCATGACAGAGATACTAGGTAAACTATACATTATTACATAGAATGCAGGTATACACAGTATACTGTTAGTAGGTGGAAATATCTGTGAAGTCTACAAACCATATCAGATTATTGGGTTGGCTACCTCACCCATTTACAGTTGCAGATATTATATTTGCAGTCTACCACTATTACACTGTCATACTTGCCTGCAGCACTATACCTTGGAACACGAATGCATATAGCTGAAATGCAATGGTTAACACAAGACAATTCTGATATACACAATATACCTTGGTTGTTAAAGCTATTGCTTCAGATGTTACTGCAGAAGAGGTGTCATAATGCATTTCTTGTAATACAGCTCTGAATCTACATTTATTGCATAACACACTTTATTAGCTATACCTTGAAGCAGGTAGTGGTATTCTTCTGTAATTCTATTTCAAAGCAGTTGTCATAATCAACTTCATGCAAAACAGCTCTAATTGCACACATATTGCACAACACAGCTTTATTAGGCATACCTTCATGCAGTTACCGGTATAGTTTTGAGTCTTTATTGCACAACAGGTGATGTAATGCTTGTGTTGCAATATAGCTATAATTCAAAAATTATTGTTGTAGAAACTTTATTTATCAGGGTTAATGCTTTAGTCTTCCCTGTTTATTGCACTATAGTTGGTAGTAGTCACTTATTGCAGTACAGGCCTATGTCCACATTCATTGCAATATACAAATCTTTACTGTATGTACCTATTGGCAGTTAATGCTTTACTCTTTCTTGCTTAGTTGACTACAGATTGCAAATTAATCTGTACTCACCACACTCACAGCCCAACCTGGTCAAGCACCAGCATGCACCTCTAGGTTACGAGCTCTCTCCTCTGTAGCTGTAAGGAGAGAAGCACACCATTATGCATACCAGTCCATCAAACATTCAGACTAGGTATTGGTAAAACAATGCTAACAGTGCTTACAAACTTGTGGGGCATTTCCAGCCTGAGCTTCTTGGACCCAGGTGTCCAGAAGATCCCCCTTCTGATGCTTCAGGTCACCATAGTGGTGACAGATGGACCTGCTCACCTGTGTGAGGGATACCTGTAGTACTGGTGAGATCACATGCCAGCTGGTCCTAGTCCTCTGCCTAGCACTCTGAGACCTGGAACTGCTCCTGCAGCAGCCGGTCTTCATGGTCTTTCACCAGGAGTCCAATCATAATCCTGGACTGCAGAATGCCCCACCACTGCCTGTTGTGGTTCCTGCACAGTTCAAACTCCAACTGTTTATGCTGTATTTCCACCTGTTGAGCTTAATATAGCCTATTTTCCCACCCTTATACACCATTGGGCAGTTTTTGAAAAGGTTGTACGTTGCTTGTCACTGCACAAACCAGTGCAGCTGAGCTGAACAGTGCTTAAACTGGTAATGATTTGCAGTGCTTAGCAGTGCACAAACCAGCTAAGCACAGCCAAGCAATGCCAAGCACTGCCAAGCAGTGCATAAAAAGAGATTGTTTAAACAGTGCTTAGCACGTCTGCACAGATATTAGCAGAGCTTAGCTGAGTGCAGCAGATCAGGATTGAAAAATAATCATAATAATTTGTCTTTGGAAAATAAATATTTAATTTCCCTTCCATGCATTCAAACCCTGCACCTACTACACAAATGGCCGTAACTCTAACCACTTGGCTACATGGAATGCTACTATACTTTTATATATACCTGTGAGCTAACTTTAAGCACTGCTAAGCACAGTACCATGCCATCCAAACCCACTGTTATGCTTAAACTCAACTTTTGCATCACAAATTAAGTGCATCCAGTTTTTATTTTTAGATGTATGGCACATGTTACTTGCTGTGCTCCACACCACCCAAACTTAAAAAAAAAAATACAAAATAAATACATTAATATAATGCACTTGGACAGTGCAGATGGAATGTTACTCATCTGTAGACACAGTCACACTCTCCCTACACTGATTCAATAACCATGTTCCATGGCTCTCCCTCAGCAATGCACCATCATTAATATGCATGGCATGCTACCGAGGGGGAACCACGTACACAGACATGGTAACTTCTGTGTAGTGTCTACACTATGCCTACATGGATTTTATTAAATCTAGGGGATAGTATATGTTGGTGGCATACCTTTCAACTTAGTGCATGAAACGGGGGATCAAATACCAAAAAGTAGGAGCAGATTTTAAAAAAACTGCTTGTATAAAATTAGAAAGTTGCAAGCATAATAGGGTTTGCATTAGCATGCATTTTGTGAAGAATATGAAGTCTGAAACTGAAATGTCTGTTGTTATCTTGTGACTGCAACCCTCAATTGTTTGTCAAAAAATGACATACATTTTATAAGGAACAGATCAAAAGTAAGAGGCAACAATATGGACATTCTGCAACATTCTGAACAACTGAGAGATCTGATGGGAAGTGAGATACAATAGCCTCTTCCATCTTATAAACAGTAACAAAAGCAGAGTTACAGAAGCAAAATAAAATGCTAAGATATAGTTCTGCATAGTTAACGAAATCAAAAATCTGAATATCATTAATCATTTATAGTAATTTTCTTGGTACACCCAAAGAAAAAAATAGCTCTACTGAAATACTCTTGTACTAAATGACTGTGTCATCACTGGCCTATGTGATGCCCCACTACTGGACTAGTAATCAAGGAGCCTCAATCCTCACCACTGGCAGCAGTGGGGGATGTACACACATGGAGGTTAACAAGTACACACACAGTATTTCCAGATGCAACTCTCTTCCTCAAGTGCAATTTCCCTTAAGATCACAAAGAGACCACAGTCAGTCTGGGGCTGTTTCCTTTACCTTTCTCCATATCCCCAATAAGACTCTCCACTGGCACAGCTATAGAGTTGAGTCATTAGCCAGGGTTCCAAATCAAGTCCTCTAACACTTTCTATCCAACTAATGCTTTGTGTCCCTACACACGCACACACACACACACACACACACACACACACACACACACACACACACCTGGGAAAGGCTGGCACAGGTTTACTAGCTATGTCTCCTTTTACCCAGACTATAAGGTAGCTTTCACTGCCACCTGAACCCATCTGCCAGTTACCTTAAGGCCATTAACAAAGGGTGTAATCTTACTGTGTAATATTAATATTAACACAAATGGTAGTTTGACCAAGAGCAAGGCTAATAGGAGTGGCCCACACAGTGTCACCAAATAAACATGCAAGTACTCTCAAAACTTAAATAGCTCTACACAGATCATCCACAATGAAAGTTTTACATATATTTAATAATAAATAATAAAAGAGCCAGACAATACTAAATATATAGTCACAGTGACGTCAGAGTTCAAAACCACAGGAATATTTAAAATAACATTGCAGGACAGTCTCAAATAAATAAAGAAAAATAGCTAAACTAAGCTTTACTATATTCTTGACTGAATATAAAAGAATTATATTATAATTTAAGACCTAACTAATAGAGCAAGACAGACGGCTATTCTATTTGTTGTCAGGTCCAAGACAGAATGCAGAATGCCCTGTCTCACTAAGAGACTTGTCAAATTAATATCTAAATTATTACTTCTGGGATAGCTTGCAGAATTACATTATTTCTTGCCATCTGACTGGTAGTTCCCAAGTCAAACAACCACTGATGAAGCTGGCAGTATTTAGCATCTACCTGTAAAAATATACAGACAAGGGCTTCTCCTCATATCTCTGGCAGATGCTGGAAGTCATAAAACAATTGCATTCCTTCATGCTTTCAAGACTAGAAATTAATTCACCCTAAAGACAATACAGAAAGTTTCCTAGTGCAGACATTGTGTCTCTGGCTGCATTGAAAACTATAAGATACCATCTTTTATAGCCTAGCCATAAAGTAGTTTACTTTCAGGCATTTTTCTATAATTTACTATACCGAGGTTAATCTCCTGTATCCCAGCTTCTACTGTTAAAATACATACATTTAAGCAGTTACAATAGTGCATGTACATTTCTGTTCTCCTCTAGTAGGGCACACTGTGTTTACATTTCAAACAGCAAATACCCTTTTCAACACACATCTGTATAAGCAGTTTGATATACACAACATAAAATCTAATACATTTGCAACACAAACATCTTGTAGAAATCATTTTGATATTCACTAATGACATATAATTATTTACAAAATTCCAGCTAGCTAGGCTGGCAGTATCTCCTTTCATCACAACCTACAGCCAGTATTTTTGATTTTCAAGATTCCTCTATGAATGAAGCAACTTTCTGCAGCTAAAAAAAAAAACATTTATTAAGTACTCACTCTCTAGGATAGGCATTGTTTAAGAATTATGGACTTTCAGGCTAACAAATCTTCTCATTTTGTCACATTAGGCCTCATCATATATCATGATAGCCATAATTCTCTGTTGTCAGATACTGTTGCTTACTCTCTTTATTCTTCTTTCCATTCCACTATTGCTTAATTCACGCTCAGATTATATATGCTACACGGTCCTTGCTATATACTAAAGTTTTTTCAGGGCACACCTATTTTATCTTACTACACTTTCAAAACGGTCTTAAAAAAGTTGTGCTTTTATTTTTTAAAAAATATTTTTTGTGGTTTATTTTTTTGCTTAACATATTGTTTCTAGCTATAACAAAATGACAAGAATGGATGATACTGTGCAATACAAAGAGAGGATAGAGAGGAAGACAGGTCTGTAGTGGCTGCAGGGGTAGGGAGGGAATTTCACTTCAAAATGCCTGTAGAATTTTAATGTGCATTCTTTTTATATGCCAGCATGTTAGGTTTCAAAACATAGAACAGAAATGCTTTTTATCACTTCAGTTCTTGAATAAGTTAATGTTTCACATATTTTTTGTCAGCGTTTGAGACTTTGTATTGTATTTATTCCTCTGTACTGCTATCCTTCTGCTTAGTTCTGTCTGTTCATCTTCTCTAAAAGACAAAGAAGGCAGTCATACATTGTTAGCCATACAATCTGTAGTGATGACATGTATTTCATTGACAAAAGAGACTATTCTATAGTCTGATGCAGTTAAGTGATAGGTAGGTAGGCAGAGAAGATCCATTTGACAAAATGGACAACATAAATGAGGGATTTAAAGTATAATGCAAGAAGCAATTGAAATAAAACTAAAACTTTGAAGTACCTGATTTTCTAATGTGCATACGTGTGTAAGCAAACAGACCAGTAATTATGGACAAATTTACATTTCATTGTACTTTTTTATCCAAGTTAATTTTAACTTTACAACCTACCTTCTGGATTTGTTTGCCATATAAATGTAACAACCATGTTTTAACGGCTAATTGGTTCTATCAGTGGAGAGAGATTAGCAGACAGATACCAGAAATCAGCAAGTTGTACATCTTTTTTATGTGTACATCAGTCACTTGCCATTACCCCCATTGCATTTCAGCTTCAGTTACCTATTTTATAATCATTTATTTTATTTTTTTATCGATTTTTCTTTGACAGTAACGTTCTACTGGGTAATGGTATCCGTTTTCAGTAGAGAGCTAGAGAGAAAAGCTCCAAATAAAACACTCATAAATAAGTGGAAGCATAATGCATATTGTATATACACACACACACACACACACACACACACACACACACACACACACACACACACACACACACACACACTCATGCATACACACACACACACACACACACACACACACACACACACACACACTCATGCATACACACACACACACACACACACACACACACACACACACACACACACACACACACACACACACACACACACACACACACACACACACACACAAACACGCATTGTGATTATTTATTGTTCACAAAATTTCTATTGTCAGTTGGACAATTGTCATAGTCTCCTGGAAATGTTTTTGTCATATTTTGACTTTTTATCAACAAATTAAAGGAGAAGCAATGGGTTCCACTGCTGTAGCATCATCTGTCAATGAATAGTATAGCTTGTTTGTTTTTCAGTCTGCATACCTTTACAAAGAGAGAGTGAGAGAGAGAGATTTCATTTTTGTTTTATAGACAGTATATTCCTGTTTTGGCAGACACAGAAACTCAGCTTAATAAAGTTATGGTTTATTTAAATAGCACTAACATTTTTTACATTTTAGAGCTAGCATTTTTCATAACAAAATTAAAATTTTGGATAATAAAATGTATTTCATTTTAACAGTAAACAATATATAAAGACACCTGCATGTAAATAGTTGCAAGTAGTCAAGTTAGTTTTTGATAATAGTAACTTTAAAAAATGCTCCATTTTAATGTGAGTTTTCTTTGATAGACATTATGATGGTTTAAAGATTGATACAATATTTGATGTGCTATGCAGGAGCAGAGGTTACACTACAAGCTCGCTGTATCAGCCAGGGACATGACAGAGAATATCAGCACGAATGAACAAAGACATTCATAATGCTTTTACTGTCATCATGGCTTTATGAATGTCATCAATGATAACTGGAGAATATTAACTGGTTGGAAACCTTTGTTTGTATGTAAAAAAGTCTGCAGTCCCAAAAATCTGTTAGAAGATGACTTTGCAGTAGCTCCATATATTATACAAATACAGTTTAGCACATTCCCTTGTGGTTTCTCTGTATTATATTGTCATTGCTGGCTCTTTTATAGAACTCAGTTATGCTAGCAAACATATAAATCTTTTAAACAGTATGATTGTAGGACTTCTGGTGATGGCACAGTGACGAACAGAAGTCTTTCCTGGTAGCTGTGCAAAAAAAAAAAAAAAAAAACAGCTATTATCCATGTTAGTAACTTAAATTTTAAAAAAATATTTGATTTGTGAAGTAAATATACCAGGGTACAAAATTTCTTGTCCAAAAATAACACGGAACAGAAAAAGATGAGAGAGAAGTTGGAAGAGCAGCAATGCTGGAGAAGAAGTTAGACAATATGGTGTCTGTGGATTAATCAACAGCCAAGGAGAATTTATGGGTGAGACATCATATAGATATGCCTTGGGTTAGAATTACAAAAACAGTGACAAATGAGATTTAGAAAGCGAATTTGCACAGCAAAAAGCATGGTATGAGTAAATGGGAATGGTAAAAATCATGGGAATCCACAAGGTTGCTTAGTTACTGCAGAAAGGGAACAGGGATTTAAAGGACAAACATATGTCTGTGGTTTCAGAACTAGAGGAATAAAGGCAAAAGCAAGTGGATTGTTAATACAGGGCAAATCAAAGAATGTCATTGGGGTGAATGAAAAGGATGATGAACAGGACAACGAGGCTCAAGAAAACTTGGATATTTGAACTGGCTTGCATATGGGATAAATACAAGCTGAGCACATTGGATTTTATACCTGGTTTATAGGGAGCAGTAAAACAACAAAGATATATAGTTATGAAGTTTGAAACATATAAGGTAAAAGATCAGATTGCTTCCTTGTCTTGTCATTGCAAAACTGGTGGTAGACGAGTATACTTTAATAATAGTTATTGTTCTTTCACTTGATGAGGTAGCTGTGAGAGAATGTCAACAGAATATTTTTTTTCACATATTTTACCCAGCAGTGTTTCAAATGTGCTTTGCAGAGGGATCAGCCCTTTAAAGACTGACAAGATTCAGTTTGGGCTCTTGATTAACGTGATTCCAAATGATTTGAAGAGTCATGCTCTATTGCAAAAATTTAAAACAATGAAATTAAGATGTCCAAGATATTTCAAGAACCTAAAAGTTCTGATTTAAATAAAGTGAAACTGTTTAGAACATCTGTATATAATGAAAACTTGGGGGACTTTTCCACAAGTATGGTCAGAGTCAGAAGACCACACTTACTACAGCAAAGCAAGTCAGATGAAATGAAGATTAGTGTCGTTTTGTAAGTGATTATTAATAATGCACATGCTGCACTGTTAACTGTTTCCTTTTTGGTGCAACAGACTAATAGTTCAGTGTTGAGAGAAATAAACAACCTATGGTAAGGTGTACACTTTCTATAATACATACATATACATATATACACATATATACACACACATATATATATATATATATATATATATATATATATATATATATATATATATATATATATATAGAGAGAGAGAGAGAGAGGGACAGATAAAGATAGTGGGATTACAAACAGCTGAATAGCTAATCACATTCTGAAGTAGAGAGTAGGGTACTTATGATTTTATCAAATTGTGAAGTAGAGATTATGATTTTATCAAATTGTGAAGTAGAGAGATGGGTATCTATTATTTGATGACTACTTGGATGGATTTAAATGAATATTTAGAAGAATATTTAAAATAATTACGAATAGTAAATACATAAATAAGATGGAAAGTGCAATTAACCAAAATGCTCATTATTCTAAGGTATGAAAAATGACTAGGGGTTACTTTACTAAAACTCCTTTCCCCTAACAGTACCACTACGTAAGACAAAAGGACACAGAACACATACAACACAAAAGTTTGACTCACAAAAGATTGAAAAAAGAAAACTATTTCCACTCCTGATCCTCAAATAACACCCCCATAAGACTTGCCTCAAACTCATGTAAATAGTGGCAGTGTTACAGGAAGTTTGTTATTAAGTTAGTGCGTTGGGTTAATGTTGGGGGAAGGGGCAGCATTAGGGTGAGGTTAACACTTATTACTGAGTAATGGATGCTAGCTCTAACACTGCCCTTCCCCCAACTCTAACCCTATACCTTACTTAAAAAAAAAAAAATCTTCCTGTAACACTGTCACACAAGACACACTCAAACACACCAACACTCATAAACACACACTTAAAACACTATATCTGTCTCCTTACCTAACCGTGACCCTAACCCTAAAATACATATACTACCACACAAACATACATCTACCCTGACCCTAGCTTAAAAACACTCGCAAACACTTTCACCCCAGCAAATCCTACTCACCTGTCTCGATGAAACATGCTCATTACATTCTGACTGTTAGCCATATGTTTGATTTATAGCACAGCCCTAGCACTCATTAACCAAATGGAGGTTTGACAAAATGCAGAGAACCCATCTATCTATCTATCTATCTATCTATCTATCTATCTATCTATCTATCTATCTATCTATCTATCTATCTATCTATCTGTCTATCTATCTATCTATCTATCTATCTATCTATCTATCTATCTATCTATCTATCTACCCTTCTGTATATATAGGTTCTCTTCATAAGATAAACTTTTCAAAAAGTTGAACATCATCTGCCTGGGACTATATGATTGACTTTCTGAAACATTGAATTGTTTCCATCGAGAGTGGGGATCAAAAAATTTGCCCTTTTACCCACTGTAGTGCAATCTCAGAGTTGGTATATCTAATATGCAGGGGATGCCAGGGGTTCAGGGGGCTTGCCCAAGCAAAAACACATATTTTTTTTTTGTTTTTTTTTCAAAAATGTAGATTTTTTTTATGTTTTTTAACATTACAGAATGTCAGTCAGATGATCTCGACCACATACAGTTCATCATTCTGTAATGTGAATGTTTTTGATAGAAATCTGCAAGAACTTATGCACTATATTTCCTTACAGAGGAACTACAGCAACAACTCACAAAAATTTTGGGCTGCAGTGAACAACATCCTCCAGCCTGGAAAAGCCACTACTCTGCCACCAAACATCGAAGGCCCTGACCAAAACATAGCTTTAAAGTTTAATAACTATTTTACCTCTTCAATGCTGAAACTAGTGAATAACATGTCACCCACTACCCAACCACTACCCCCCAAAAAACAAACTCTTTCCCCTTCTCACTCAAACCAGTACCAACATCAATCATTCAAAAACTCCTAGCTAAACTTAAAATGACTACCCTTGCCACCAACAATCTACCAGCCAAATATCTCCAAATTGCATCCAAAGCAATTGCCTATCCCATCTCCCTACTTATAAATAGGTCCATTTCAATGTGCACCATTCCATCCTTGTGGAAAACCTCCTACATCATCTTCCTCCACAAGGGCGGCCCATCTACTGACCTCTCCAGCTACTGCCCCATCACGATCCTATCCCCATATCTAAAATCTTGGAAAAATGTATCCACCACCAAGTCCTCACCCACCTTATAACCAACAACTTACTATCTAAAACCCAGCATGGATTCATACCATCCCATAGCACTAACACTGCCCTAATTAACTTCTCCAGCACTATAAACTCACACAAGAATCAAGGTAAACTAGTTTCCACCACCTTTCTTGATCTATCCAAGGCATTTGACACAGTTTCCCATACCTCTCTGAGCTCAACCTTGATAACCCCTCCCTGGAAAGGTTTAACAATTACCTAAGAAACCATTCACAATCTGTCAAATGGGCCAACACCCTACACCCTACTCCTTATCACATATGTCCTCCAAGGCTCAATCCTAGGCCTCCTTCTTTTTAATATATTTACAAACAACCTCCATCTAGCAACCACCAAAGCTGATATTGTTCAGTATGCAGATGATACAACCCTAATCTGCTCAGCACCCAACATCCATCTACTACTAAGTAAAGCCCAATAATCCTTCACTGAGATAGAGAACTGGCTAAACAATCATCAACTAATACTAAACCCAAAAAAAGACACAACTAATGCTATTCCACCCAACTAAACACTACAACCCCACGGTCACCATCCTTTCAGCCAATAACGCCTTCATCACCCCAGTAACCGAGGCCAAATTACTAGGTGTCACTATCGACCAACAACTTAAATTCAATAAACACATATCCCAACCATCTCTAAAGTTCATAAAAAGCTAGGCTGCCTTTACAGTAGCAAGCAGTACCCCGGCCTCAAGTCCAGGACTACCACTGCCAGAAGTCATCTCTTATCAACATTGCTGTATGCCTGCTCAGTTCTAACCAAAATCAATAAAACTGAGCTGAACATACTCTCCACTTGCTACAATAAAATAGCCAGGTTTGCTGTCAATACTAAATCATGCTCCCACCACTGTCAATTCCTACTCAAGCTGCACTGGCTAGAATTCCCAAACCTACTGCGCTACCACCAACTCATCATAACTCATCAAATTCTATATCAACGAGAGAGAACCCCTCTCCCAGCTGACAGTAAACTTCCACAACTCCAGCAGGGAACTATGATCAAGCAACAAATCCTTGATCATGGAAAATCCATGTGAGAACAGCTCTGGGGAAGCCCTATTCTCCTATGAGGTGGCTAAAGCATGGAACACTCTCCCACCTGACATCAGGATACAAACTCGTGCAACCATATTTAAGGACCTCTTAAAAACCCAACTCTATGCTAATCCCCTTTGCTATTGCAAAGACACCACCTTACACCCCTCCAGGCCACAGGGAGAACAATCTCTTAAGCCCCAATGCCCACATTATGCTCCCACCTAGATGCTCTGTAAATTTTTTGCACATTTGGTAGCATTTACCTACTCCTGGGTACCTCATGTTCATATATCGTACTTCTATTATTAGACTCAGGGATCTCCTGACCGAATCAAGAATTACGCTCGTGCTTTCTAACTGTAAATATTTGTAAATATGGACCTACTTCCTGACAACTTATGTGTCTATCATGGTACTATCACTGCAAATTCACTGATCCTCTGACTGTATTATGCTACTCATGGGAATTTTTCCTGTCTTTCTTTCGCTCACATGTCAACATACTTACCACTTGGATTAACCTATGTACTATTACTTTTTTATTCATGTATGTGGATGCGTGATGTGTATTATGCTGTTCATTTGATATGTGATAAGTGATGTGTATTATGTTGCTTGTTTGATATTTACTGTATTTTTATTCACACATGTTAACATAGCTACCATGTGTATTAACCTATGTATTTTCCACCACATTAATCTATGTATTGTTCACCATATTACTTCTTGGAGCTTTTCTCCCCAGGACTCCGCTGAAAAAGGACACCTGTTGTCCAGTCAGATTTAATCCTGGTAAAACAAATGTTAAATAAGTAAATATATACAAGTGAAGTATATAAGAGAATTTGACCATTTGTTAGTACTCAGTAAATAATTAGGAGAATGTTAGTGTTGTCAAATCAGTGCCATGGCATAAAGGGAATAAGCCCCGACTGCAGCCCAAGCAACCTGGGATTGATTAGTTGCTAGGGCATCTTAGGTGCTCGCATAGAGGAATGGGTGTGCCATTCTCGAAAGAGGATGTCATGCACTCAGGTGGACCTTTCCATGGCAGAAGCTGGGGACACACATGGCAGTGTTGTCTTAAAGGGAAAACACAGGGGCACTGGTTGTGTTACTACAGAGGTGAGATAATATGCCAGCATATCCTCATTGCATGTCCATCCCTGGATGTCTACGGGTACGATGGGGGAGGGAAATTAGGGTGTATGAAAACAAAAACACTTCTTGGCAACCATATGATGTTGCCCTGGTACCTCAGACTCCTTACTGGTCCCAAGCATGAGTCAGTGTTACTCTAGGATGGGAAGAAGAGCCTATATGACCCAATGGATTAAGTTATGTTCAAATGGCAGCTAATGGTCAGTTGTGAATAAAAACAAAAAAAAAAAATTGGTGATGACACTTGGGTATACCCATTACTGTTAGACTGGGTAGATAAACAAAAAAGACAATATCAAAATGATACCACTATCCCTTGTCAAAGCACTCACAGACAGTGAGGTTAAGTGGCTGATTAGTTGAGATTTAATGCAGAAAGTTGTGTTACATTTCTGATTTCAATAGTAATGGAATTCCATACTGCAGGCATTATTTCTGAAAAAGTTCTTTCGACAGAGAGAACAATAAAAGGAAGTCCCGGCACTACCCAGATTTGCTCTGAGTTATTGCACAATGGCACTGCTTATACTGAGCCAACAGATATAGCCAACATACTGGCCAACAGATTGAGTGCCAACTTTACTCCCCCCGAGCCCTATCACAATACCAGAAGAAAACCCGGTACCCACCATTTATGCGGCACAGGTAAAAGCTGTATTGTCCAAAGTCAAGAATACAGCATCCATGGGACATGATAATATCCCTGGCTGCATCCTACATGAGCTACAAAATGAACTGCCACCACATCTGTGTGCCCTATTCAATCACAGTCTTACCTCAGGCTATGTCCCTAATGAATGACGCACTGCTGCAGTCATCCCGCTCCTTAAAGAGGGAGCAACTACAGACCCTGGGAACTATCGCCCAATTAGCCTGATGAGTCTGGTATGCAAAGCTATGGAGCTCATCATCATGGACCTGCTTAACAAAGATATAGGCAATCTCCAAACTCTTGACCCCACACAGTTTAGCTTTGTCAAGAGGAGATCCTGCCTGCTGAACCTGGTTGAGTTCTTCAAGGCAGTCATCAAGGCTGTGGATGAGAGTAAGGCAGTGCATACAGCCTACCTCAAACTGGCCAAGTCCTTTGATACCATTCCCTAGTCAGGTATCATTGATAAACTCACCAAACTAGGCATCAATCCTTACATCACTAGGTGGGTTGCAAACTGGCTCACAGACAGGACCCACAGAGTGAAAGTTGCAGATTCCAAGTCAGACTGTCGACTAGTCATGAGTGGAGTCCCATAAGGCTCGGTCCTTGGCCCTCTCCTGTTTGGCATCTACTTCTCAGAAGTCCAGGCCAACACAGAAGTACTCTGGCTGACCAAGTTCACTGATGACTGCAAGCTAGGAGTCGTTATCAACTCCCCAAGTGATGCAGACATCCTACAAAAGGGCTTCTCTGAGACCAATGACTGGTATCAGAACCATGGCCTGAAGTGTAACGCCAAAAAATGCGTTATCATCCCTTTTGGAAAAAACTTAGTTCCCATGAATTACCACATTGATGGGAGCCCACTGAACACTGAAGGGGCCATAAGAGATCTGAGCACCAAGGTTGACAGTCACCTCACCTTCGACCACCACATTGCCACTGTGGTCAGAAAGTCCTTCTATGTGGCACATCTTATAACCAAAGGTTTCACATCCAGGAAGAAAGAGGTCATAATCTGTCTCTACTCATCCCTCATTAGACCAGTCATCGAACATAATGCCCTGTTTGACATGTTTGGCATGTACCTGACCAGACACCTACAACAGCTGGAGAGGCCACAAAAGTACCTCACAAAAAGGATCCTAGGCCTTAAACACATGTCCTACATGGACAGACTCAAGAAACTTCAGCTGTTCTCAGTCTCTTATCTACTTAGAGGTGATCTCTGCTTGACTTCCAAAGCCATGTCCGAACCAGCCCTACTTGAAATGCTGCACCTAAAGAAATCCTAATCCACCTGTGCCACACACTCCAGAGATCAGAACCTCATTACCACAATTAACAGAACATGCTGGAGGGACAGGTTCATCTCCCAAAGACTGTCCATACTCTGGAATAAGTTTCCCATTTATGTCAAGCAGAGTAGCTCACTGGCCCTCTTCAAGAGAAATCTTGACGAGTGGATGGGTAACAGAAAGTTCACTCCAGGGATCACTCCAGTTGCCCTACTGGATAGGGGCACTGTGAACTAACATCGGGTGGCACGGTGCTTGGACATTTGTTTTGGGGGCTAGGCTTGTAAAGGCTCAAAGGTCATTAGCCTAGTACACACCTATGAACCATAAAGAGTATATCATGATCTTGTGACGTGACAGTGGAAGGAGCCATGGAAGGTTTTCGTTTCTGGTTTATGCACTGGGCAGGTATTCTACATCAGTAACTTAAAGTATGAGTTGTCAATAGGACTGTTTCTGTACCTGTTACACATAACTAATTTGTATTTGCTATCATGAGACAGTGATGCTTCCTGGAGCCTCAGAGCATTGAATCTACTCATTTGAAATGTCATTTGTAAGTTTTTTTTTTTATTATCATTAAGGACTACAATTTTAAGTGAAGGACATATTCTAGCCTTAGTAAGAAAATATTTTTACAGACTGAAGGGGAAGAATGGACTATTGGACTGTTTCTTTGGTATGTTTGAAAAAAGCTGAGAGTGGGGTATAATTCCTCTCTTGGATATCTGAATTGAGAGTCCTGGGTAATGTGTGGTTATATAGGGGTCTAGTGTATCAGGTAGTTAATGTACGATTATAGCAGACTATCACAGAAGTTAACAGTATATAAATTCTGAAAAGCAGGGAGTAGTCTATAAAATCAGAAGGTATTTTTAATCAGCAAAAACAGCAGCAGACAGAAGTTAATATCTCATTTTGCAAATATAAGTAAGAAACAAAATAAAGGACATTTAAAATGATGGAACTATTTTATTGTCATGCTGAACAGAGAAGACGAGTGTCTCTACTAGAATCAAATGCTTGATCACAGAGCACTTTTCTCTAAAATCTTGTATACAGATGATAATTTACCTTGCTGCGATTTTACCCTCTCAACTACCTTTCTTACAATAAAAACTATATCATCCTTATTTCCAACCTCCTTCCTTCTATATGTTTCTCTGCTGTCCCTCACCGTTTCCTATACTATTACTTTACAGACATTTGTTAGTGATATTATTCTACCCAACCTTTATAATGTTAGCTAACTGCAATCATTAGATGTCTAAATGTATGTTAAATCAGTCGTTGACCTATTACTTAGGACCCTCGTATGTATTTCTGTATAAAACCAGTATTAATGTTTTTTTTCAAATTATTGATTGTGAATTATGTCCACAATTTCTCTATTGCTTTTTTGATTTTATATATATATATATATATATATATATATATATATATATATATATATATATATATATATTATGTTTCTGTTTGAAGCTTTTCTCCCCGGGCCTCCGCTGTAAATGGACTTTGTTCCAGTCGGACTTTCCCGGTAAACAAATATAAAATAAAAATAAATAAAATAAATAAAGTTTCTTAATGTGATGTGGAAATTATAGGAGCATTCCATTAAGTATGGCTAGTGAAGTTAGTTGAAGAACGTTAAAATAAATTATTTTCATAAGAAAGTATGGCTGCAATTCAATAGAGTATGAGGGAGCATTACCAACTAGGAATAAAAAATGTTGTAGATAGATATTTTAAGTAATAGTCTGACATTACATTTGGAAAAATAGTTTTGAGTTAGTAGATACAAGTAGAAATCAAGGCTGCTGAGGAGATTGTTTGTTTTAGAAAAGCATAGAAAAAATCTACGGTTGTGGTAATATACAGCTATTTTAACTTCTCAATAAAGTCATTTGATTTCAGTCCAGTATTATTTTGGATAAATTAAAAATAATATTTGTTTCTACATCAAGGGTATAGCATTTGTATTTGTCTTGTGTGTGAGTGTGTGTCGGTGTGTGTGATGATATATATATATATATATATGTTTTATATATATATATATATATATATATATATATATATATATATATATATATATATATATATATAAATGTATACTTGAAGTGCTTCCTAGTTGTATGAGGGAAAGTACAGTGTTATGGGAAGAATTATCTTTACACTGTTTGGAAGGAATAAATGCTGGTTGGTAATTTTATGATGTCCCCCACCTATTTTAGTGTCTGCATGGTCTTTGCAGAATATATGGAAGGACATAAATCTAAGGGGCATGAGAGAAGACATTTCTAGTCAGATTTCAGCAAGATTATTATGTCTGGGTCTTCGTGTATGAGCCAATTATAAAGACAGTCAGATATGTTTTAATACTGACACAATACTGGTGGACAATAATCATTGCATTGATAGAGCTATGATCATTAATAGTGCTCATAGTGACCTGTAAAGATTGATATTTATGAAGGGGTTGTAAGGTGATGGACTGATTATTGTGTGTTACACCAATGGCACCAAGACTATAGTAATGACATTTTCTGAATTAGAAAATTAGGCGTACTTAGAGATATTTGTATATTATTATTATTTTTTTTTTGCATAGTAAATGTAAGGCAACGATTGCTAGAGATAAAAAGGATACTGTGATGATAATAATAAGAAAAGTGTATATGTTTAAATTAATATATATATATATATATATATATATATATATATATATATATATATATATATTTAGATAGTTATATTATTAACTTGTTATATCTACTACTGAGGTGCAAAAGAATATTTTTGTTTCCTTAATTTATAAGTGCCAAAGAAGGTTTTGTTCTGCATCTAAGCAGTGAATCTACAAATCAGTAGATTTAGATGACATATAGTAATTAACACAAAATGGATCTTGTTGGATGTATAGAATGTTCTGGGTTGTTTAGCAAATTTACATTGGATAAAAGTGAGCAGAAGGATATGAGTTGTCTCATTTTGTAGACAGTTAAAAGAATGAACACAAGTTATATTTGTGTAAGCAGTTTTGATTTGCGTTGAATTGTTATGATTTAATCTAGAGTATTTATGTTCATGTGATTTGCTGGGGAAGGCATAATTTGTGGTTGGATAGAGAAGACAGGATTTGGCAACTTCATGATTTTGAATTTGACTATATTGATCAGAATGCACTGAATACCACAGCAATGGAAAATGTAGTTGTTAAACTTAGGTGTAATTAATAATCTAAAACAGAACAACAATAATCAATAAATTCTTGTAATCTCAGAGGTTTTATAGGAATGTGAGGGTATGGTGAGCATGGTATTTCTGTGAAAGCAATAGATTCTTTCTGTTAATTGTTAGTTGTTTAGTGTATGAAATGTTGTAGCTGATGCTTTGGAATATTCTGTTATTTGAATTATACTACTTTGTGGTAGTACTTTTGGCTGATAGTGACAGGTTAAAATATCAGCAAATTCAACTCCATCCCCAAAAATATGTCTTCTCATACACAATACAGTACTTGTGCAAATTTACTTTGCATAGCTCTCAAATTATGGTGTTATCAACTATTTTGTAAATGTTAATACTACCAAGACAAAAGTACCACCAGCAATCTTACAAGGGAAACTGTAAATGCAGTCGTACATCAATAAAGGAAAAGGTGAAAGATTTCACAGATCAGCATACCAGGAAACAGACAGCCTACTGCTCGTTCATTTCGCACTTTCTATGGAGTCTTAGTAATTTATGCTGTTGATCAGTGGTGCATTTTTTCAACACTCTAGTGATGATGTGAGTAGGTGACTTCCCTTGTTTTGTGGAAGTAGCTTCCTACTCATTTCCAAGATTTGTTTTTTAAATTATGAAGTTATTTATTTATCTATTTATTTATTTGGTACTTCCTTATTATAGAGGACCCAGCGATAGCAGCCTTGGGTGATGCAGTTCAGAGATTGCGTATCTTTCTGGTCCATCACATTTACAAATGAATTGAGTTCTGATAAACTGGGTAACTTTAAACTTCTGTTTACAATTCCAGTAAGTCTCCTTTGTTTTATTTTTCAAAAGTTAAGCCTGTTCTTGGTGACACTCACCTGTGGTATTTGGAAGTTTGAATGCTAACGATCCAGCTGTGAGTTTTACTGCTCTTATATCTTAATCTTGTTCGTGAAGTCTGAAGAAAGGCAAAATAATGGGAGTTAGAAGGACATTTTCATAATTTAATTGTAGTTAAAAGTTAATGAGACATTTTGTAGCAACATCCCTAAATGTGCAGCTCTGTCTAGAACTGAGTAACTGTAGCAGTTCCTAACCAGAGTGACTGAGGGACAGGGCAACAAAGCTGCTCATGGCTGGGTGTGTATGTCACTGGTCATATCTGAATTAAATACTGACTGTGCAACCAGGACCACCGAATTTTCACTACCCAAATGTAAGGGTATGTATATCGATGGATGCACCCTCCCAAAAAAAGGCACGCATTAGTCTTTTGATGTTCATTCTACTTCTGCTTTAAGGCCGTTATTGCGGAGGCCACTATAATAAGGAAGTGCCATTTATTTGCAAGGATGGAGGTGGCGGTGGGGGTGCACTTCTAGCATGCTTTCACTAAAAGTAAGAAAAATATAGACCGTATTAGCAAGGTGTCACCTGCTTAGTAGGAGATGTCTAAAACATGTTCAACAATTCTATAGGTCAGATTAATGATTTAGAAAATAGGTAACTTAAGCTCTGCAACAGTTTTAATACAAACTAATTATTGCAACCATATAATAATGTCTTCCTAAATGAAGACATAAAATTCAAGTTGATCACTAGAAATAATCTCAAAGCATGGTGATCCAAATGTTATCAAGTTAAATACATGCAAGTAAATGTACCACACTGTGATTTTGTTTTTTAGCAAATGAAAGAAAAACATAATTTGCAATTTACACTTATTCTTTGGTTTATGTATTTCCCTACATGTAGAATCCAAAGAAAAAAGAAGGGTTTAAAGTGATCTGCATGAAACTTTAATGGTATTTACACTTTTCTTTGGCAACAAATGCGAATGATATATTAAATAAATTTTGGAGAAGATGTTTATAACTTACCCACAGGACTTGATCACATCAGAGATAGCTATATTAGAGAGTACAGGGGACAGCAGCCTTTGTAAGAGTAAAGAGACAATGTTTCCAATGTAAACATTCTAAAATAGAAGCCGGTGTGATGTATCGGTCTTGACCAAATAGGCTTTCACAAGATAATTGCTGAGGAAATGGTACATACCCAACTTAAATTGCTAGGAACAAAGATCCAGTTAGTGGCAAAATATTTATTGCCCCCACTCCATACTTCAGATAATCTTCCTACTTAGCAACACAATAACATGATAGATTGCTTTGTGGCATGATTGCTAACACTGCCACTTATTGTTTAAGCAAAAATTATAGTGCTATCATCAATTTTTCTTACTTCTGACTATGTCAACAACAAGCAATGCCACAGCCCCTACACTGCCAATAGCAACAATGACTTAAGAATTTTGTTAAATAGAGTGCAATGGATTAGTCTATTATGTGGGCCACAATAAAATAGCAAAGTCTGTTATTGAAGACAGCTATACATTTACTGCTATTTGTGGGCAGGAGAGAAGCTCTTTAATTTATTTTAAGAGCAACATAGTATTAGTATTACTTAATGAGAAAATGGGAACAAGACAAGATAGGCACATCATAACCAGTTTTCCATTAGTTATGTGCAGTAGAAAACTTTTATTGTCTGTCAGCTTCTTCTTAAGCATCTGCTGAGAAAAAATGAAGATACTTGGAGTAGTAGAAAAGTTGTTTAAATGGGTTGAAAGATAACCAGATTGCAGGAAGGAAAAAGTTATAGTTAGAGGGACCATATTAAAAGAAAACACATTTGACATCTGGATTTTTTATGGGTCAGCTCTTGGACCAATGGTCTTTTGCATCTTTATATCAAACAGTACAAAAGAGAGTGAAAAACAGATCAGACTATTTGTTGATGACACTAAGATACACAGAACAGTAAAAGACAGTGAAATAAGCCTTTAAAGGGACATAATGAGGCTGAGTAGTGACATGAAAGGTTTAATGCACAGAGATATAATGTAGTTGACCAGATTTCTAATAATTACAAAGCAGAATAGCAACTCATATGAGTCACCCTAAAAAAATAGAATAAAAACAGATCAAGAAGTCCTTGGTATAGTCAAAACAGTGTAAATGAAACACCAGGTGTAAACTCGGAAAGCTATACTCAAGGTCAATAGGATTGTTAGCTCTATCCTTGGAAAAGAAACTTCATATACAAAGACACTGCAGTATCCCACTGTTGATTCACATACAAGATGAGAACATCAGACTAGATGAGCAGGCATAAAGAAAACCTGCCAGGGCAATAAAGGTTAAGCATGAAAAGTGGCACAAAGAAAGGTTTTGAGAGCAAAATTTATTTTTGTCTAAGGGTAGGTGAGAAATCTGTGCAATGGTATGTGTGTATAACACTATTAAGGAATAGTGTTGTGAGGTTCTCCAGTTCAATCCTCGGCTGGGGTGCCTTCTGTGTGGAATCTGCATGTCCTCCATGTGGTCGTGTAGGTTTTCTCCAGGTGCTCCAGTTTACTCCCACATCCCAAAGACATGCTGTAGGTGGATTGAACACTCTAAATTGGCCTTAGGTATGAGTGTGTGTGTGTGTGTGTGTGTGTGTGTGTGTGTGTGTGTGTGTGTGTGTGTGTGTGTGTGTGCCTTCTGTGGAAGGTTGGGCGCCGGGCTGGCAACTCAACACCGTAAAAACTCCACTACCAATCATGAGTGGACAGGTGATCCCCTGTGACGACCCCTAACCGGGAAAAGCTGAAAGAAGAAAAAGATACATTTAAAAAGAAATGACCAAGGAGGGAAGAGTAAGCATACCTACCAGATTAAGAGCAGAAGTTTGAACTACCAGATTAAGAGAAGAAATTTCAACCTAGACCTTAGAAAGTATTTTTTCATAGGAAGAGTAAAATAGAAATGGAAGTGATTACTTTACTAGAAACTGGACTTTAAGACCAAAGGTCCTCCAAAAAGTCTTGGAATGGCTGATGAGCTAAGAAAAGGGACTTAAAAGAGGCAAATGAAAGATGCTATTGGCAAAAACAGGCATACTAGGTAGACAACTTGACTTGTCATGTTGTTACAGCTATGTATTGTAATGTAATATAAATAGAAGTTTCATGCAGTGATGCATCTCCTGCACATCTCTGCCCATTGTAGGACCTGCAAAACTGCTGCTACTGTACACATCCATATTTGTTAATATACAAATCACGTCTACCTTCACTCATGGATGTGACCCCCAAAATACTTAACTCCTCAACCCATGGAGCTGCTGCCCACCACCTGATGATAACAAGTCATTCAGATTTGGACATGCTGCTTTCAGTTCTACTTAGTATTGACCTACTACTCTGTAGACAAAGCTCATAATAACATCAGGCAAAGAAGCCAATGACATCTGCAAACAACAAAGAATAGCTCTCATTTCCCCAAATTGGATATTGTCTGTTTCCCAGAAAATATTTCTATCTGTGTGACTATATTCCTTCTTCAGGTCAACAAAACACATGCAAACTGCACTGGCAAACTCCTATGATCCTTCTAATATCTGTGCAAGAGCAGCAAGTTGATCCACTGTCCCACAATCAGGATGGAATCCTCATTGTTTGTCCTGAATTGGAGGCTCACCAGTTTGTAAAATTTTAATTCTAAACACCCTAGCAGACTCTTTCCCTAAGGAAGATGAAAAGACTGATTCCTCTATAAATGTATTATGCCCTGTGGCACTTTGTTTTGAAAATGAGTGCAACCACACCATCTGGCCAGTTCAGAAGAAGTATCCCACCTTCCAGATAGCATTATGAAGCTGCAGTGCACATAACTTTCTAAAAATATCTAGCAGACTGAGCTCTACAGTATTTCTAGATTGATTTCATCCTGTCATACACTCTATTCAACTGCTTAATTGCCATACTGACTTCATCTACAAAAATGGCCTCAATACCACCACTTTCTTCTGGTATTGCCTCCTAAAATAAGATCGAATAACTTCAGAACTCAGTGGGCATAAAGTGTTCCTTCTACTGCATGACAATATGAACTGTTAAGGTCAATATTTCAAAATGGGATTCTTGCAGTGGCTTGAGCCCCAGCTACTCAAATTCCACTTCCTCACAGCCATGGACTCAAATGGCCATAACCCTGACTGCCCAGTTGCCTAATTAGTTGCTGATGCTTGAATTCAAATATGAGCTCAGCAATGCAGCTTTTGCACCATCTGCTTGCATACTTGGAGATGGATATAAGCAAATGCTTGCTGCTGACCAGGTAAATGGGGAAGGGAAATGGGGAGATGTAATTTAGGTTTAGGGTGAGGAGGGGGATTTTAGGTTTAGGGACTGATCAAGAGACTAGGGCTATGGAGGAGAGGAAGATTTTATAGTTCATAGGTATATACACTAGGCTAATGATCACAGGGCCTTTATAAGCCTAGCCATGCAACCCAAACAAAATCAATTGTGTCCTTATGCAACGTAAGCATCTATTTAGAGGGGGTATCTTAGCTAGGAGGTCACTAAATGTTTAGTGGTCTGGCTGTGTTAGTTAGGGAATATTTCTGTCAGCCTCTGTCTATCAGAGACATGATGGCCAGACAAAAGGTGAATTTTCGATTTTCCATCCAATGGTCAAAGTTAGGTTTGAATAGCTCTGCTTCACATGGATGGAGAGTCTATTCAAGAGTGTGGGGATCCTTTGAGGCACATAGCTATCTCACCAGCATGTTCTATTTATGTCATAAGCAATGTTTAAATCCTTGAATCTAGTGTTTCTGGTGTTATTCATTTTGCAGATGTGCAAAAGGTCAATCAGGGCTGGAAAGGGAGTAGTCAGAATATAGAGGAATGATAGGGTTAGGAAGCATGGTGGTTTACATTTTGGAAGCTATCATGATATTAGCATTAAGGAGGGGAGGGATATTTTAGGGTTAAGAACTGATTGGGAGTTTTTAGGGTTAGGATATGGGTTCTAGGGTAGATAGTTAGCTTTTGGTAAGTTCATAGCATTGAGTTACTGGGGTATAGGACACTTGCAGCTGGCAGCAGGGAGGTGTGTCATGAGCTAATAATATGAAAGCACTTGTAGTAGGTCCTTTCTCCACTCTTGCTGAGAATATTCTAAGGGTGTTTCACACTCTCCTTTGTGGTAATCCTGAAGACATTCACCATTACCATGTAACATACCATCCACAACTAACCTGTTACTTGGCAAATGCCATAGCTGTTACTTTGCTAATCTGTGTTTTCTGTCCCTCAGATACTACTAGTGGTGCATGGCAGCCTCTTGCTATAATCTGATGGATTCTGTCACTTTTGGTGCTTACCAGCCACCCTACCAGCATCTACCATGACTACTGAGGTCTAAGAGGGGGCCCCTCTGAATCTTTATCCCCACCCTCACTTGGTATGCGGGAAGAAATTGTGGAGACTGGAATTGGACTTATTCTACATAGAACCACATACAAGGCATTCCTAAGGTACAATCAGTAAATATTTTCATTACCTGGTTGTCTCCAGCTGCCATTCCAAATACGTGACCCATCTCACCATGACATGGTGATTAGCTAACAGCTCAGCACCTATTTTGACACAGGTTTCCTGGTCATACAGCCTTAGATCTAATGAAATGGCTACAATATTGATATTAACCTTTAGCCAAAAGTACTCAGGCATTAATCTGCAAGCAGCCTTGTGTGTTGACACTTTGTTTGTTATGTGTGATCTATCATAGCCACAGAACCCCAGTAATAATACAGCACTAGAGGTCATATCAGGTAAGATGACCCCCTCAGTCATGGTACTGCAATTATTTTCATCACTGTGCATCAAATCACTGAATTCTTCCAGAAAAAAAACAAAATTCCAAGCTAGTACCTTATCAGATAATATACCCAAGGTCTCCAAGAAAGATGGATGCTCTGAATAGGTATGATTTTCATATTTGCAGACAGCAGAGTTTTCTTTTCTGCAGTTTGCAGTCAACCGACATCACTCTTTTGCATACTTGTACTACAGACTTTAGCTGCATAGCACTGAGGTAAAAACTTCTATGTATCAAAAAGACAGTGAAATTCATGAAACACCAAAGGCTTGACTACATCTTATGGACCAATTTTTGAATCTCTTTTTGTTTGGCCTATCCTGTTAGCCCAGCCTGCCAAGTGTGATTCTTCCAGGATCACACAGCTCCAGAGAATGTAGCTGTCTGGATTGAAGGCACATGCAAGCCCATCCGCTGTGACAAGGTAGCGATCTTAGGAGGGGCAGTGTTAATTCATTTATGAGCATTTCCTGACGAGGCCATACTCTATAAAGTCACTTAGAGATAATAATATGTTGACAGACTTGTGGATATGCAAGCCACTTTATAGTTAAATTTCAATGTATTAAACTGACTAATTGATTAGCCTTCTTTCTGAATTGCATTTTATGATTAAACATATCTTATGCTGCTAGCTAATGCTGAGAGGGTAAGTACATTTTCTTAATTCGCTCTTGTAGGTTCAGAGGCAAGTTGCCCTTGTTGGCCAATTTAAGCATAGCCTATTTTCCTTCTATAGGTGAGAGTCAAACCATGTCCCTTTCCTTTGGGAGGTAAACCCATTAACCATTATACCAAACTCCCACTCACTTGTTGCACATTTTTTCATTTGCCCCATGAAAAAGAAAGTATTCCTTAGATGCTCTTGTAAGTTTAGGTTATGGTTAGAAAATGCATATATTATTAAAAAAGGCAAACATTCTTTGAGATGAAAGATATATGTATTCAAAATAAAAAAACCTTAATGTAACACAAATACAAATCATAATGATACTCGAGACCATTTCTGGTTTATAAGAGCTGAATAAAAATGCAATTATTTGTTTCATCATATCCTGACAGAAACAAGGTATCATATTTATCTTTTACCCAGAAGAGAAATTAAATACCTTTTTTGTTTAAAATCTTGGGACCTTGTAATTTAAAATAAGACAGAGACCAAAAAGATAAAGTCATTTTTCATACTGACACCATAGATGGATCTGAAATGTCATATATTGTTTACAGTAGTGCAATATACATAAGTGCTTTTTTAATCAAAACAAATGACATTATATATTTCTTTATAATTTTTTTCCTTTTTCTTACATGCTGTATATTTACTTTTAACTTCTTTTGAAATAATTCTTAGATTCTGTTCTAGCTGAAAGCAGATAGATTCTATCAACCATGGATGTCTTGTTTTTTCAAAGGCAGTGGTAATAATGCAGCATTTATTAGTTATATATTCTGAATATTATAATGTCTGACAATTATCTTCCCCTATTATAATCATTCTTGTAATTAATTTCAAAATGAATAGAAAATGAAACTGCCATCTCCCCTAGTTTGTATTTCGTGTCTTTTAAAATGTGAGATGTGTAAAATGCTTCCCATTTCAGAACAATATGAGTATTTCTTTCAAGCAAGCTTTTTTAGTTTTACTTTTTTTTTGTTAGAAAAAGTAAGAATGACTTTCATTTAAAGAATCTTAATACTGATATAAATCATTTCATGTTAGTTATACACCTCTGGCATTTTTAAAGCTTTTCTTCTTGCTCAGAACTATAAACTACTGCCTTAACCTTTTGGGTAGCAGTAGGGGGTAGAAGGGTCTACTGTACTACTCTTTATATACTACTGTAGGCTAAGGTATTGATAAATAAGTAAAAGTAGCTCTTTTATAAAAAGAGAAATTCCCAGTGCATACATTGAACTGGCTTTGGATAGACTTTTTGAAGGTCTTCCTTTGAATATGGGTCAAAACAATCATCAGAAGTTTTTTTTTTCCTTCAAATGTTATATTACTTACAGCTTCTATGACACTTTGCATTTGTTTAGAGAAGACTATTGAACTAAAAGGAATAATTAGTCTGTTGTTATACTTTTCAAGGCATTATTTAAGTATTCTATTTTAGCAACAACCTTAAACTGCAAAAGACTGCAACCCTCAAGAGTCTGCTGCTAGGGAAAAGGATTTCTCTCTGAAGGCATATAGCTCTCAGTAAAGAAACCACAAACTGTTAATACTTCAGATTTATACTTAGTAGATTATTTGTTATGTCAGACAGCATCCTTCAATGAGATGGCCATGCTGATTTACAATAGCAGTTACAGATGTTAATATACCATGTTCTTCTAAGCCTAGGCAGTTAATACCTGTGAATATATGTCAGCAGAGGTAAGAGATTGTAAACATTGTGAAATCAAAGTTAAGAACGCTACTTCACAAATGTCTAAAGAGCTAGAGGATCATAACATGATCAGTTTATGTATTATTTACACATACTCAGAAGGAATGAATGTATTCAGTAGATTACAGCATAACAATCATAGTTTATAATTAGCTTAAGACAAAAACATTAATTATAGCAGGTGAGTGATTTTGCTATGCATGACCCTGTGAAGCTGATTGGAGTTGGTTCGACTATGTTACAATATTTATTTATCATTAACTTCTACCCATACCTTTAACCAAATAACCAAATAAAACAGCTCTGGCTCCTTCCCTCATATGATTCATCTTGAGTGTGAACATGTTATTCTGCCACACAATTTGATACAGGTGTGAAAGGTAAAAAAATACCATGCTACACTTTATATTAATGACAAGTAATAAAGCAAGAAGATGCGGCTACACATTTTGTTCTAATAGTCCCCCATTCAATGACCTTTGAGGCAACACTGTTGACTGCTTGATCATTGCTTCTGATAGCTGACAGTTGTTGACAGAGGTCATCACTCTGTGGAACAGTGTTTATTTTTTATTATTTCAGCCCACATCTTTCCTCGTGTAGTGCTGAGATGGTTCTGAGCACATTATCTAACACATTTGTACAGCATATGCCATCACTTTTCACTATCCAGTATCCAGATTGAGCAGGACACATGTTATGCTGGACTTCAGGAGAGGTTTTTTGTTTTTTGAGAACCACCCTCACAGGGAAAGTACAGTAACTGTTAGTTCCTCAGTGCTTTTGTCTCAGATTGTACCTTTGTTTCTAAGGCTGCAAATGGAATATATGTTCATCAGCATAGACAGACACACTATTCTGTGTCAGTGAGCAGGTCTCATACTTTTATATTAAAATACTATAATTTTTGCCTACTATAACATTAACTGCAACAACATTTTAAGAATACCTTAAACTGTTATACCCAGAAAGAATAATGGACATTCTTACAATTTATAGTTGTTGGCAACATAACTAATATAGGTACTTTATAGTATAGTTCTTGGCAAGAATTTTGCAGGGATTGGTTTACTAGAACCTGTTCTGAAGCTGCAATTAGCACACAACACAAAATACAGAATACTCTTCAGAAAGCGTGCCCTGAAATCATTTGAAAAGCAAATTCTGTGAAGGTATAGAATGGAGATTAATATGATTATTAAGAATGAACTGCTAATGATGCAGCTGGTAATATATGAGATAGATTTTTGACATAATGGATTTACTTTGTCTCTCTAAAGTAGCTATTATGTACACTTTGTTGGTTAAATCTTCACTGCAGTAACAGCTCTAGGCAGACATGGACATTAAACCAACTACTGTGCTTTTTCTCCTACTTCCAAACGTAAACTAGGAGTACAGAAGGAAGGGTAGTCATATATATATATGTATATATATATATATATATATATATATATATATATGAGTATTGTGAAATTATCCAAACACAAATGCATTGAAACTGAAGCCATCAATGCCAGCATTCTGAAATTCAACAGACCAAAAAACTCAAAACAATGAAATTAAAAAAGATCAGAAAAGGAAAATATACTTTTCTTTTGTGATCAGAACACCAAAACGACACCACAGACTCATATCAAATTTGTCCTAACAGTGGTAATGTTATGAAAAGATTTTTTGAAAGATATGTTGCAGGGTTAAGGTTCGGCCAGGGTTAGGATTAGCAGGTATCAGTAAGGTAAGTAGGGGGATTTACTTATTGTTTCCTATCCCGAACCCTACACATGTCCCTAACCCACAGAAAAACCCTTTCTGTAACATTACCACTATTCAGACAAATCATTTTGATTTTTGTTTACAGACTATAAAAGGAAACTGCTTCTTTTCCTTTTATAATCTTTTGTGTTTGTTATTTTTCTGGTTTTTGGTAAGGTAATTGCTTGATCTGCTGTCTTCTGTCAACTGTGTTTTAATGTTTTTTTATTTCAGTCAGTCTCCACAGATCCATATAGATCTATAGGTATATATATATCTAGGTATATCTAGGTATATATACTGTAGATAAATATATACTTACCTATCTCTATATATATCTACATTTATATATATATATATATATATATATATATATATATATATATATATACGTGTGTGTGTGTGTGTATATATATATATATATATATATATATATATATGGGTCTACTGCTTTTCATCGAATGCCACATATTCGAAAAAGAGCAGTAGACTGCTCAGTTACGTGAAAGTGCACTTATTCGAAAGTGTACTTTTGCGAACTCAGCTTCTACGAACAGATCATACCACAGTGGAGGACAGCAGGAAAACATGCTATGTCCTCCACTATGGTGCGGTAGTTACGGACCTTAGGGTTAGGGCGCAGGTCATGGTAAGGGGATAGCCCTACTAGCTATCCCCTTACCATGACCTGCTCCCTAACCCTAAGGTCCGTAACTATTGCACTAAAATCAGTAGTAGCCCATTCGCTGAAGCGGGTTTCGCGAAAGTGCACTTTCGATTAAGTGCACTTTTACGTAACCCAGGATCTACTGTGTAAGTTCGAAGAAGTGTATTTTCAAACTTATACAGTAGACCCACATACTTGAATCTACTCTGTTCAAATGTTAAGATGTCTCGGAAATCTCAACACCAAACACAAAAAATGTCGAAGGCAGCATTTTAGTAAAGTCAATATTTTGAAAATGTTGACTTTACTGAAATGCTTGCACTTCCACTCCACATTAACAAAAACTTTTGTTTGGGGGCTTGGGGGCTGCACCCTCCACACCCTCCCTACTTATATATATATATATATATATATATATATATATATATATATATATATGTATATATATATATATATATATATATATGTATATATATATATATATATATATATATATATATATATATATATATATACAAACTCTGAGATTGCACTACAGTGAGGGAAAGGGTACATTTCCCAATCCCCACTATAGTGCGATCTGCACCGCAATGTTGAACATTACAACAGTGAATGCTCGCTATTGTAAGGCTTGAAATTGTGGCATTCGTAATTTCACTTTGGCCAAAGGCAGTTTAAGACAAATGTCAATCCCACAGTGCGATCGACAAAGTGATTATAAGCCTACATATATATATATATATATATATATATATATATATATATATATATGTATACACACACACACACATACACACACATATGTATATATATATATATATATATATATATATATATATATATATATATATATATATATATATATATATATATATATATATATATATATATATATATATATATATATATATATATATATATATATATATATATATTTTTTTTTTTCAAAAGCAGTGGTCAATTTAAAGTTATATCATCCTCTGTACTGTTGACAACACAGATGGTAGACACATATGCAAGATCAGCAGATCCCAGGGTAAGGAATATGCCTTTTCCACAGGGATTGTGCAATATCTGAGTTAGTATACATACCTATACAAACCTATATACACACATGCACACATCTCACTCTCTTTATATACGTATGTGTGTATATATATATATATATATATATATATATATATATATATATATCTGTGTGTATGCGTGTGTGTGTGTGTGTGTGTGTGTGTGTGTGTGTGTGTGTGTGTGTGTGTGTGTGTGTGTGTGTGTGTGTGTGTGTGTGTGTGTGTGTATATATATGTGTGTTTGTCTCTATTAGAAAAATGCTCAAAGAGTGAACATTAAAAGACTAAGTAAGGACACTGAAAACCCTGAAGCTCAAATAGCATGGACTTTAATTGTTTGGGATCATGGTGCAGTACTTCCTTCCCCACTACAGTGCTATCTTGAAGATGGCATATATAACTAGCAAGGGGTGTGTATTGTGTTTGACCTGTTTTGTGTGGTTCCAACCTTTGAGCATTTGATCTTCTGATAATTATATATATTGGACATGTCACTTACATCCTGTATACCCTGAGGGGTTGATTATGTTGTTAGAAATCTTGTGTGGGTAAAGATTCCAGAGGCATTCGGAACCACTGTATAATTTATGGGAACAGTGGGAAGAAAAAGATACTTGTCTGGCTGTCCCAAGAGTTTAGATGTGGGGCTCTTATATACATAGAATGGGCATTTGGTTACATACTTATAGTTGTTGAATAAGAGGGAAGAAGATTTGCATGAACTGAGGGAAAATTGTAATAAGGCTACCATGATTGTACAATCCTCCTATGCTCACATATCTTCTGTCTTGATTTACTTATGTTCAGACTCCTCAACTGCCCCTGTTCTGGCAGGACATTCCTGTTTTCAGACCTGATTTACCATATTGCATGTTGTTCATATTTTTAGGTTAAATAGGTTCATATGTGTTTATTAGATTAATGGCCACAAGGGCCTTTTTAACCCTAGCCATGCATCCCAAATTTCTGAAAAGTTCTGGTACTGTTGATAAGTGTAAGAAGGGACTTCAGAGGTGAAAAATTTACAAGGTAGGGCCTGGAAGATGAACTATTTACAGGCTGCCTTTGTCATTAGAGACATAGGTGTTGCATCAGGGATGACTTTCTTGTTCCCCATCCAATTGTCCAAGTAATAGTTGAATTGGGTTAGGGTCGAGCTCTGCTTCACATGGATGGCAAGCCTGCTGCAGAGAAAGGTAGTCTTTGTCTCTCTAGCAGGTCCTATTTATATCACAGGAAAGGTTTAAGTCTTTAGAATGAGTAATTCTGGTGCTGTGTATTTGGTGGCTATGCAGGAGGTTCATTAGAGTGTAGTCTGACATTGCCTTGCTTGCCAGGCATAGGTCTTCAATCAACAGCCTGTAGGAGACAGAATACAGGCATAGGGCCTTGAGGCAGTCTGTATCGGACATGTTACTTACACCCTGTATTCTTTTAGTGAGGAACCTTTGTGGAGGAGTGGGCACTGTAGTCAATTATAGATTTGATGAATGCCGAATACAGTGGAACAATGACTTCCTTGGACCTCGGTGCCATACTTTTGTTTATAAGTTGCATAACATAGAATGATTTCCTCACTACTGTAGACACGTGAAAGTCAAAGGTTAGATCACTGTATATGTGTGTCCCCAACTCCCTGACTAATGGGTGAACTCTTAAGCATGTGTTGTCAATATGATAGTTATCAGTGGTAAATGACTTCCTGAAGGATACTATTTATGCATTTCTTGCCATTTAGTTTTAGTCTATGGCTCTGAGACCAGTTATTTGTCTGTGTCATCCCCTCCTTGAGAACATTTGTGTCAGTGGGAGTTTCTATGACTGCTCCCAAGACCATTAACATTACCCTTGACTATAGAGAAGAAAATGCCAAAATGGAGCAGTCCCAGGACCAATCCCTGAGGGACTCCAGTTGTGACTGGCTCCTTTGTAGAGGTGGACTCTCCAATTTTAACTTCCTAGTTCCTGTCTGTGAGCCAGCTGGCTATCCACTAGGTGTCAGAAGGGTTTATACTTAACTTCTTGAGTTTGTCAACCATGCCTAAGTGGGATATTGTGTCAAATGCCGTGGCCAGGTTAAGGCAGGAAGTATGAAACATTTTACTCTCATCCATTGCATTGGTGACCTTCTCAAAGAAGTCTACCAGGCCGAGTAGGCATGACCTGCCCTTGACTAAACCAAATTGGGTTTGGTACAGTGTCTTGACATTTCCTATATCATTATTGGTCATTTCCATGATAATTCTTTCCATAGTTTTGTATATGAAACTTGTGAGACTTATAGGTCTGTAGTTTCCAGGATTTGTAGATGTCCCACCTTTGTGCAGAGGGATGACTGTTGCAGTTCTCCATTTTTGAGGCACAAAGCCTGTTGAGCTATAGTTAAATAGCAATTCCAGAGGGCTTGATAGGTAATGTTTCATGCTATTTAGAAGGCATCTTGGGATATTGTGTGGGCCATTGATGCAGTGTTCTTGGCCTAAGAGAGAGAGAGAGATCATTAAGGACCTGTTACCTAGTGATAGCAGGGAGAATTATATTTGATGGTATTAACTGAGGGAAGATTGAGGTGGAGAGAGGGGTAAAGTTGCAGCTGAATTTGTTGTCCAGTAGGTTTGCCATATCTTCTGGTTCAGTATAGATGATTCCACTAAGAATGAGCTCTGCACACAATTGTGTATTGCCTTTGGGGCTGTGGACATAGCTAAAGAATGTCTTGTGGTTGTCCTTAGCCTGGGAGGCTAAGTTTACCTCAAATGTGGCTTTGGTAGACTTTATTTGTCCTCTGAGTTGATTGTTTAGTTTGATGAAAGTGTTTTTATCTTGCTGGGTGCTCTTTTAATTTTTGCCATGATTTTCTTCCTCCTGTTGTACAGCCTATTGATATTGTGATTCCACCAGGGTGGCTTGTAAGTTCTATATGTCTTCCTGGTGGGTATAGCTGCCTCTATGCAGCTACTAACATTCCTGTATAGGGTTTCTGGGAACAGTTCAGTGTACAACAATGTTCTCAGGGTTTATGGGGGCTTGAAATTTTGCCAGGTTATCACTTAATAGTAGGAAGTTAGCCTTAGAGTAGTGCCTGAATATTCCAGGGTTAGCCTGGGTTCCAGGTTTAATTTTTACTTCAAAGGAGAACATTTTGTGGTCTGACCTTATCTGAGAAGACATTACACTAGGGCGTGTGCAGCACTCTCTCACATTAGTGAAGACCAGATTCAGTATACACCCCTGATCAGTGTATTGACAATCTGGTCCAGGGAGTTATATAAGTCCCTATTTTCAGGCTTGATTCACCCCATTCATGCAATTTTCTTAAAACAAAACACGTGTGATTTCTGAATCTAAATAGTACATAGAAAACACACTTTATGACCAAAATAGTAGGGGAGAACATACTAGTGACACCGGTAACTTAAAGGAAGAAAACATGCATGTTATATCTCCTTTTTCAGAAACAAAAATAAATGGCATCATGTGGTACAGTTTTGCAATACAGTTCATTAAAGTCTACAGATTTTACACTGTGATAATGTTGTTATATTTTTCAATCGTTTTGTTACTCTGCTTTTTAAACATGTTTCTGAATTTTATCCTACGTTTCTGCTGGAAGCAGGGAAAATTGTGTGCTATATGCTATTCATATGGTATACTAATTTGATGTCCAGATTTTTGACTGGATATACTTACTTTTCATGGGCCTTTGTTCCTATTTTCAGAGTTTGCAGGTTGATCTGTGCATGAACACATTTTCTACAATTAATCCCAAATCCCCTACAGTTAAAACAAGGTAATGCAACAAAATATTTTGATTGTTAAAAAATCACCCCAGAAAGTTAAAACATAATAAGTATATTACAATAGATTAGAAATAAATTACAACATTTATGAATATTTAAAACATAATCTTTGCTTGAAGTAAAATACAATTTTCTTAATAAATTGAATTCAGGGGACCTTTGGAAAGCCTCAGTACTAACCTCATGAATCATGGAAGATAGTTGATTCTACAAGCCTGGAGCTAGGTGAACAAATCAATGTTTAATTGAGATCTCCAAAGGAGTTTTGAGAACAACTCATCTGCTGGTCAGATAGAAGACACCAGCAGCTCATTCATATAAACAAGGCTCAGATTATATAGGGTTCAGGCGGTAAATACTAAAATCCTGAATTCACACATTGATGGAAATTATACCCAATATAAACCCTTATGTCACCCAATGGATAATCAGATGGTTCACAGACAGGACCTAGGAAGTTAGAAATTGCTCTACAAAGAGGCCAGTCACAACTGAAATCCCTCAGGGATCGGTCCTATAGATCCTACAACACAGGATAAAGGGAGTGCAGTAAGAAGCTCTATTCATAAGCCCATAGAGCTCCGCAGCTAATGAAAGTGGGATTGGTTCTCATCTGTATGCCTTACTTAAAGAGTATGACAGTAATCAAGACAGAATAGCACTTGTGCGTGAGTTATCATTGTGACACCCAAAGAAGGCATGAAGTGTCTGATGAGGGCAATATTTTCAGATAGAAAAACTAAGTCTTGAGGACTGCCCTACAGTGTCACACCCGGATCATGCACAGAAGAAGTAAACACCAATCTGTATCACTGTCATAGAAATGGGGGGTGGGAAGATAAAGAAAGAATGGGGGCGCAGTCCAGTATTACTTTAGTGATATTGCCAAAAGGGCTAGCTGGTGGGCTTTCTAATAAAAAAAGGTTTGGTAAATGGATGGCAGTATTCCTAAGCATCATCAGGATTGTATGGGTCCTAGATCTTATCAAATACAAAGACAACATCATTGTTTTGCATCAGGGCTGTCAGTGGAATTCCAGAAGGAATATATTTTTTTATTTGTGAAAAAATGCATTCTCCCATGTGGAGGATTTTTTATGGAAGGGCTATAATTATTTTTGTTCTCATATTAAAGTGATGTGGAGGGTTTAGAACCCATATAATTGTTGGCAATGGTGTGGAGTTATCTGCACAGATCTGCTGCATATTTTGATTGTCTGCCTCTAGTGTCAGCCTTCTTGCGAGAGAGACATGGTGAAGTTGAAGTCATACTGAGACAGAGAGATGGTTGACACTGAGATGTTCTATTACTTTAAAGCTTCATTACAGCTCCATTACAGTGTCTACTGTAGAACAGCAGAGTTATACAGGGGCTTCTTACTGGTTCTGTGTACCTCGAAGTATTGGCATGAAGGTGAACTTCTGCTGACAAAACAAGAGATGAATGGGAATTAGTACTATATTGTTTATAATGATAAAATGCTGACAGTAAGAGCAGAGATTTTAGAAGATGACCGCATAGAATGGTGCACACTTTGACCTTAAACAGTTGGCAAAATGTTAGATGGAGAGATCTTGAAAGCCTAAGCTGTCAACTGCTATCCTTTCCTAACAAGTATATTGATATGTGACCTTATTTTGAAAAAGAAAGTATTTATCTTATTTTATAACTCAAGGGCGTTGTTGTAGATGACAGATGTGATATATCATTTGTGCAATGTTACAATTGCTTTATGGAGGAACCTTGGCATGTAATATTATATAAGTTAACTGTGTGTACTTTATTTGGATACACTGATATAATAATGCAGTGTTTCTGCAATATGACTGTGGTGCATATGTTAGCAGTATTATAGGGCAGACAATGAAAGAATGAGACTTTAAGTATTCATTAGAGTTTCTAATGCCATTGTTATATTTATACTTAAATATTCACTATATGTAGAGTCACCATTAAGATTGAGTTTAGCCCTTAAAAGTTAAGGAGAAGAGAAATGACATGAAATGTGATTATTGTTAACTTAGTAATATATCTTTAATAAACTCTGACTGACAAAATTGCTGCAGTAAATATCACCCTGAATTCAGCAAATGGACTATCCCTTAGCGTTATATTAGAAGACCATCTGCAGAAATCAAAACCTTATATTTAGTCCAGAGCCAGATCATGGTCAAATGGGGTCCTAGGCAGAGTAATGGATCGGACCTCATTACACACACAGCAGCAACCCTTGGTAGCAGCCTCCCAGCCCCCTGCAGCCATTCCAGTGTCCCATTACTTGGCTATTTCTCCTCAGTTACTATAAAGACTGTTCAGACCTGTTAGTGCGCATACTGTTTTCTTCTTTACTTCTACAATGATTACAGATATTTGAATTTAATTTAAGACTTGCATTTAAAATTTTATAGCATAAACACGTATAGACGTTTGCTACAATAATACAACATAACAATATAGTCTAACAATATTCATAAATAAATATAATAAATAAATAATAATATAATAAGTAATAATGAATAATATATAACACTATAACAATACAGTTTCATGATGAAAACAGACTTGGCATTTATGGTAAACTTCTCTGCCCTTGAAGCTCACATTCTTTAGCATGGCATTGAAACCCATATTCAAAGAAAATGCATCTGGCCAGTGGCAGATAAAGTTTACCTTTAGGCTGTTTTCAAACCATAGTCCGTTTGCACACATTTTTAGGGCAATGTAGACATGCATGTGTTCCTTGGTTTATCTTCCTGATTGTATTAAACTATATTCCTTGTATAATGAAGCACCACTTGTTAAAGCGTTTTACATTCGTAGTTTTGAACAGTTTTCCAGTAAGCAATGAAACAAAACATATGAACTAATAATGACAAAACTGCCAATTTTAGAACATTTCAACCATAAAGGCCACTCAATTTCAGTCAGTATGCGCAATCTCTGCAGAAGTAAAAGTCATATGAATAATTCCACATCAAAACTAATGAAGAGGATGCTGCTAGCAAACAAATTTATATTCAGTGTTTCATCTACAAACTCAGTGCCTGTTGCCCATGAAGAATAAATTGCCTAGGTTACATTAAAAAATGGTAAGCTGGTAATATTACAACATGGAATGGAAGGCAAATGACAACACTTTCATAATTACTAAGTATCTCATCCAAAGGAGGACATATTCAGGACTGCAGCACGCCCCCTTAAAGTACAACACAGTAGCAGCAAACCTTCAACATGGGGTGGGAGCAGAACCATGGCTTCTACATCAAAGGCAAGTATGCTACCTGCTGTGCTACTAACACTACTGTCAGTCCTGGTAGCACAGACAGTCATGACCATGCATATTGGAAACAGACAACATGAGCAGCAGTAAACTTCTCTAACTGTGAAGCTCACAGTTCCTTGAGAATGCACTTATTCAATTCCTTGAAAATGCACTGGTGCTCATATTTTTGAGAAGTCTGGTATTTGGTGTAGAGGATTCAGGCCCTTGTTTGCTGTAATCAAAATGGATAATTTGAGCATGAGAAAATTAACTAACCTACCATCCCTAACTTGGGCATTACACACACTTTACTGGTTCATTTTGTCCTGTCTGCAGGCAGAATAAGAATAAATTCCAGGTTGGAAAGTCTTGTGTTTAAATTACACACACACACACACACACACACACACACGCACGCACGCACGCACGCACGCACACACACACACACACACACACACACACACACACACACACACACACACACACACACACGCAGAAAAGAAGCAAGCAAGCAACAGCAGGTGCCTGTACTGATACACACAGGAAAGCAGATGCAGATGGTGTCCTTAAGAAGAATGAACACCCTTAAAGAAGGTATATATCTTTTTTTTATTTTTAAGTAAATGTTGTGGCAGTCCCTCCCCACCCTGGCCAGGGCCCCCTCCCAGCTAGCAGGTCACCTGATTCAGTTCACTCCTTCCACACATATGCCTTCCTGGATTCTTGGACTAAAGCTCCAGTTTGAAGGCTGTGTCTTTGGCTTCTGCCTCTTATGGTAATATGACTCCAAACTCCCTCCCTTCCCTCTTTCATTTTCATTGTCTGTTGTGTAACAACTAACTTTCCCACACATTGTTTTCCATATATCTTTAATACTAACTTCCCACCACGTAAACCAGTATTGCACTTGAGTAAACCTTCCTTACTATAAATTGTCTTTGCTCATTTTCATAGAGCTCCCATCTGCTTGGCAACCTTGGTACACTCTGAAGGTGTCCTGAGTTAATCCTGCTCCATCCTTTGCAGATAAGAAATTAATTTCTTTGTTTCACACTTCAGTTAACTGTTTACAGTACTACTGCTTTATTTCTCCGTTATTTGTTGATTTTTCCTTTAAATCATTCTAAAGGTCCCTAATTCTTGAAATTGCCATGTAAAGGTAGTTTGTAACAAAAAGGACTTCCTAAGTCTATAAATGGCAAGGCCTATCCTCAGAAATGTTTAAAGCACTCACTAAAAGCAACACCAAACACCACACATATGGCTATATGCAGTGGAGCCCCAACAGCAACACCCATAAGGCAAGCCAACACATTACCAAGGACTCTTGTCATAGGGGACTCCATTGTATGATGCACAAATGCCTCACTCACCAGAATGAGCAAGGAGAAGATAACTGTTAGTCATTTATCTGGATTCAGGATCCTTCAGGTTACACACACATTCAAGTTGCTATACCACAGGTATCAGTATGATTCTATCACAGCCAATGTGGGAGTTAATAACCTGAGACATACTTTCCTGGACTAAATGAAGACTGACATTATTGATCTCGCTGAGTATGTGTCTCAGACATGTATGTGCCTTGCATTGAGGAGCATTTTATCTTTACTAAGGATGATGACACATTGGGCCGGATTCACGATGGCTTGCACGGAGTCTAAGAGTAGAGTAAGACTCCATGCAGCCATCATGTCCGATGAGCGATCTAGGAACATCCTGTAGGGGTGTGTAAGAGAGCTCCTAAAATGACTCTTACACGGACAGGGCTGGGACATGCAAATCACCTCAATTGCAGGCGAAAGGCATGCAAATGAGGTAGATTTGCGATTCAGGAAACCCGAACCTGTCCGAGTAAGAGCAGTGTTATTTGCAGAAATGTACTCAGTTGACAACTGAGTACCATTCTGCAAATAGCAAAACGGAGCCGTGACAGCTCCAAATAAAGGTTGCATCCAGTGCAGGAAGCATGCCAATGGCTAATATACAGCCATTGGAAATGTTCCCTGATGCAAAATTAAAATAAAAATAATTATTTTTTCGCCGATTTCTGATGTTTAAGCATAGCGCAGCGCCGCACAAACGGGCTGCACTCTAAAAACCAGAATACTACAAATTAAAACCCACAAATGTGGATTGTATTGAAAGTGGTAATGTACAATGCAAGGGAATGGCAGGCTGAAGACAACATGGCCACCGAGTAGAGGTTGCTGAGGGGGGAAGCTCAGTCTAAGACATGTAACCGAGCATTAGTAGGCAATCATATGTAAATGAGTGTTAGGATAGTGAATCGCAAGTTTACATAGCAAATAAGCACAGTCAGTGGAGTGTAGGAGTAGGATATGGGGAGTAACAGAGTAGAAGATAGGTGACATCACGAGGGGGGTAGGTATGAAAGAAGTGAAGCTCATTAGAGCAGAGTGGCATGTGTCCGCTGTCATTTAGACATCATGGAAAGAGGTGTGTCAACAGGTAGGCTAGGGAAAGCCAAGAAATGGAAGGTGTATACCATGGATAACACCAAAGTGTCTTGCTGAGCGTGCATGCACGTGTGTGTGCGCCTGTAAACCCGAGTAAGACAGAGTGCGCACGTGTAAGCGTGAGTGCGCGCATTTAAGCCGGAGTAAGCATGTATAAGGCTGTTTAAAGAGTTGTAAGCACGTTTGCGCTGGTGTGCACGCATTTTAACCTGAATAAGCAAGTCTTAGTCCGTGTAAGCATGTGTGCGCGTGTTTGCGCTTGTGTGCACGGTGCTCCCCCCTGAGGAAACAGAAAGGAAAAAGGAAGCACAACAAATAGTAGGAAGCTACCAGGGAGTACTAGCAGAGCTAGCAGGTGAAAACAATCAGAATCAGGCAATTACACAGGCAGTGCACTAGCCCAGCCCAGCCTAGCACTTAAAACTCTGCAAACAACAGTCCATTATGTTTCTCACAAGAGACACTGCAGTAAGCTAATAGAAGTGAAAACTGAAAAAGCTTTACTGAGACAAAGAAATGTTAGGGGCTGCCATTACTGTTATAAGGTGACATATGCAACATGCTGAGGGTGGTGACAATGGAAATGCTGCTGGACAACCCACAGTGAGGAGACAGAGAAGAGTGTACAGGCCCAGGGTAACCTACCAGGGGCTACATGAGCTGGAGATAGTGGAGTGCTATAGAGTGGACAGAGACCTCCTGCAGCAAACTGTTGAGCTGTGCAGGCCACGCCTCACACACAGAACCAACAGAGGGGAACCCATCCCAGTGGACACCAAGGTATGTGTTGGCCTAAGAATATTAGCAACAGGTACCTTCCAGAGACCAACTGGTGATATGATGGGGATATCACAGGCATCAGCATCCAGGGTACTACACCAGTTCCTGGATGCCATGTCAGCACATGTCGGTGATCATGTATATTTCCCCAATTCCCGTGAGGTATTGGCCAGCAATATGCGTCTCTTCCAGCAAATAGCAGAATACCCTGAGGTAGTGGGTGCAATAGACTGCACGCACATATGCATCAAAGCACCAGCCAGCGAGCGGGGTAGGGTCTACTTCAACCGCAAGGGCTTCTCCTCATCAACTGCCAGGCTGTGTGTGATGCCCAGGGCATAATACTGAATGTGTGTGCAAGCTGCCCTGGAAGCTACCATGATTCCAATATCTGGCATCTGACACAGCTGTACCAGACATTTGCCAATGGGGACATCCCACATGGTCACCTAGTGGGGGATGCTGGCTATGCACTGTAGCCATGGCTGATGACACCCATCAGAAATGCACACACACCTGAACAGGAACGCCATAATGAGGCACACGCACAAACACATAATGTAATAGTGCATGTGTTTGGGCTGCTCAAGTCATGGTTCCGGTGCCTGGACACATCTGGTGGAGCCTTGCAGTACTCACCAACTACATGTACCCAAATTGTCATGGTATGTGCTATGCTGCATAATATGATCTTGCAAAAACAGCTGCAGCAGGACCAGCATAGGCCTGGGCCAAACAGCCCCCCACCATTGCCAAGGCCATCACAGACAGAGCGTGACTCGGAGGAGGAACAACCTGAGCCTGCCCCAGTAGGCAGAAGGAGGTGTGCACAGTATGCTTCGGCCTTGACAAAGAGGCAATGCATTGCACATACACTGGCTCAGTAGGAACTCTGGAAATGATACCCCTCTCTGACTTGCACATAAAGTAAAAGGGATGCCTAAGTTGACACTACCTGCTTCCAAACATGTGCAGGGAGTGTAGTATGTGCATCTGACATAAGCAGCCCTGCAGCACCACCTAAGGCATGAATGCCATGTGTTAAGCAATATAAAGCAGTGCTAAACAGCAATTACCACCATGTAGTATATGCAGACAAAATCACACACACCAACTAGCACAACTGTGGTCAATGTTCAGTAATATTGAGCAACGTCCAGCAATGTTGGTGAATATTGAGCAATGTCGGACAAGCCTGGTCTAAGTAGGGCATAGCTGAACAAAAGCCAACATACTCATATTTTCTTAACAGACCCTTAAGCAGTCTGGTCTGCTCAGTATGAAAATATAAAGCAGTGATGGACCTCGAACCCAGGATACTATGCACTATAGCCAAAGTACTGAGCCACTAAACCATGACAGTATTGCAGTGGTCTACCTGTATGATGGAATGTTGATAAGTCTATGCAAAGTATTCCATGGAAACCCTGCAGGCACAGCATAATCCTTGTTGAGTTATGACACAAAGGTGAGTCCTGCAGTGAGAACAGAACCTGACTTCCAACACACACAGTATAAATGTTAATATTGGTCATGTTCGCACACATCAGCAAATGTAGTGGACCTCAGATAGCAACATACTGAAGGGTCACACTGGGCATGCTCACACACTTGAATAAATGAGACAAATGTCAGGCAACAAAACATGTAATTTCAGAACTGGGCATGCTCACACACTTAGGCCATGTCTGAGTACAGCAGTGGGCCACACATATCTGTCAGTTGCATGTGTTAACCCAGGAACCTGTCACTATACAGCAATCCACCCTGTGCACACAGTTATATGACAACAGACACATCTATAATATAGTGGAACCCTGTCATAATCAAATATGTTCTGCAGATACTGAAGTTCTTCATGGAAACTGGTAAAGCACAGATGATAATGACCTGCAAACAATATCAGCAATAAACATTGTGCATCTTGAACATTAGCATAGGTTCAGAGGTCGATACTAGGCTATCTGCCCTAGGGCATGTACAAGCCTAGCCAGAGTGTGTTTGGCATTTGCAACCCTGTCAGATTACTACACTGTGTGTGTGAATAGTAGGTCACACAAGATAGCCCATGTACGTTTATGCTAGTGTGCCTCTGTCTAGCAGGGACACAGAAGATATCCCAGGGGTAAATATACAATCACCCATACAGTCATCAAGATGTCTCCAGTAGGTGGTCAATGGGTGGCTCTGCCTATGTGAAACTGGGATTACATTCTGTAGTGAGTGGAGCCCCTGGGATAAGAATCTGTCCCTCCACGATGTCCTATTAACATCTGTGCTGAGGTATATGTCCCTGCAGTGTGTAGCTCCAAGGGAGTTGGATATCCTGAGGTGGAGCATGTCCAGTAATTCTGGTTTGGGTATAGCAGCAGGCACACATCATATCTGAGTAGGTGGTAAGCGACTGAGTAGAGCATGAGTTACTGCATCTGAGCTATGCAGGGCATCTGTGTGAGCCCCTAGATCTGCTTGGTGAGGACCGTCTGTGTCCAGTACAGTTGCTGCAGGTGTCAGGTAAGGTACACCCCAAATGTGGCATTGTAACCAAGCATGGATGTGATGAGTATAGGGGCACAATGACCTCACTCAATCTAGATATGAAACCATATGGGATAAGGTGGCACACATAGAAGGTGTGTCCAACCACTTTGTCAACGTGAATGTTAAAGATGACAGTACAAACAAGTGATGTACCCAAACCCCTAACAAATCCTACCATATGTAATGGAGTACTACCTATGTGGTAATGTGTGGGCATGTTGTTACTCCCAAAGGGGATGACTATGCAACTAATGGCATTTAGCTGTGGGCCATGGCTCAGGCACCAGTCATCCATCTCTGTGAGACCCTGATTGAGTATGCATGTGGCAGCTGGAGAGTTGATCATGGCACACAGTTTGCAGTCAAGTGCAAACATGTTCAGCCATATTCCCCCTGTGATAGCCTGTACGTAAGACAAATATATACTGAACAAGAGAGATCCCAGGACCAAGCTGCGTGGGATGCCATGTGTAACTGGTGTATAGTCAGACATGGCACCTGCAATCCTGACCATGTGGGTGCTATCCCTGATCTAGGTATCAATCCATTGTGTGAGATATGTGTCCAAATTGACACTGGTGAGCCTATGCATAATGGCCCAGTGGGTTATTGTGTTGAATGGTTTTGCAAGGTTCAGGTAGGCTGTGTGGATAGCCGTCCCTATGTCGATGGACCTGTTAGCCATTTAAAGAATACCTACAGGTTCAAGAGGCAAGATCTGCCCACAACAATGCTGAAATGAGTAGGACACAGTGTCTGTAGGTTCCCGATGTCTATGTGTAGGAGTCCTATGACAATATGCTCCATAGCTTTGCAGAAAGGGCTACATAGGCTTATAGGGCAATATTGTCCATGGTCCATTGTGGCACCAACTCTGTGGAGCGGGACCACTGTCCCAGTACGCCATTCATTGGGTACATATCCTGTGGTAACTCCGATATTGAACAGTGATGTAATGTGAGGGTTGCGTTTGTCATGATGCTCGTGTATGATGCAGGCTGGGACACCATCTGGTCACATTGATACTGTGATGTACGCTGTGGGGAGGGCAGCACTCACCTGTTACTGTGTGATGTCAGGGAGGTTATACTCTGTTGGGATGGATAGTTGCTCCTTAGGGGGGATGGGTGGGAGACATCTGCACTGAACCTGTTTGCCAGGATGTAGGCAATGCCAGTGGGCTCAGAGTAGGTTTAGTCAGTATGCAGTAACTCACAGCATATCAGTGAGTGTCCCCCAGCTTCCTGACATAACTGAAAAAGGCTGTGTGATAGTCCTACGTGTCAGGTGCAATTCCCTGGTAGAAGCGGCCCTTAGAAAAGTCCATGAGTGATTGTAGCTGTCTGCTAGTACAGATCACAGATGCCTTCCCAGTCTGGGATTGTGCTCTCTCATGTAGTAGCATCCTCCTGACATTGTACAGTTTAGTAATGGTTGGGGTTTACCAGACAGGTCCCCTGCCATTGTAGTAGTGGGTCTTGTTGTTATTTGGGATAGCACAATCCATGCAGTCCACTAGGTGTCCATAGAATGTGTATGTAAATGATGCAGCAGTGTGAGCCTTATATGCCACTGTCTCAGGATCTCTGAAGGATACCACCTTGCTTCGGTGAAGTGAGATGTTAGCTCATGAGAAGTTCACCAAGATTACCCAGGATGGGTGTGTGGAGGGTATATGTATGTCCTGTATGATACATGTATGTTCTGACCTTACCAATAAGGGGTATATCACTGGTGTGGAACATAGAGTCCCCATGTTGGTGATGAGCAGGTCCAATATGTATTCCCCCTTGTGGCTGTGCTGACTGGTTGTGCCAAAGCATATGAGTCCACAAATTGTAGTGACTGTTGGGTGAGGTTGTCAGGGCTTGAGTAGTCTCCCCAGTCAATATGTGTGTATATGAAGTCACACAATATAATGGTGTCTGTGGAAACCTTCATATTCTCTATAGTTCCCACAAAATCCGAGTGTGGTTCCTGAGTTTGGGAGTGTGTTCTGTAGCAGACAACAAACTGAAAGGCAGTATTGCACAATGGTACTTGTATATGTATAGTGTGTGATGCTTTGTGCAGTGCTACTAACCTGGAGGTGTGTGTATCTGTGATGTATATCGATACTCCCCCTAGTTGTGTTGTCTGTTCCAAGTCTTGTTGTCAGACAGCATGGTATGAAACATAACCTGGTAGTGCTGGTGTGCATAAGCGAGCCTGAACCAGGTGTCTGTCAATGCACAGATATTGCTCTCCTCCATACTGAGGGGAGTCCTGAGTGGCCACAATATGAGGTTAACACAACTGCTGTTGAGCAGCATTACCCTTAGTTTCATTTAACCTGTAATGTCTATGGAGGTGGGTTTGTCTTCTGAGCCCTGCTTAAAAAAGGCACTCTGGTGGTAGCAAGAGCTTTAGCCAGTATACCAAAGTCCAAGGGTGACAGGTGCAAGCTGTCTATAGTGAAGCTACATGGCATGTTGAGCATGTCACCATATGCTGACAGACACTGTATCCCCTATGAATGAAACAAATTTGTTAGCCAACTGTTAAATGTGATATGTGTGTCCATATACTGTGACATCATAATTGGTGGGTGTAAGATGCTAGACAAGGTCAGGGTCATACTGGCCTGGGCTACATGATCAGAGTGTACCTCCATGTATTATGTCATGTGGTCCAGGGAGTAACGTCTGAGGTTACACACACCAGCATGGACAATGATGGTGCCAGTCTTGTACTTGCTTTGGAGTGACCTGACTGCCTGTGTTATGCGGCAGATCCTGGCACCCAACAGACAGCCCAAAGTGACTATTCCCTTGTCAGGGCTGGTGAGGGGTACGTCAGTGTGTCTGAACATAAGTGTCGCCTATTGCAAGTGTATTAGGTGTGTTGTTTAGCCCGAAGGGCAGTGACTGTGTGGCACACTGACATTGTGAACTTAGTGATATGTGGGTATTGTAGTGGGGTAGCAGGTGTGTGTGTGTCTGCTTTGGAGGTCTCTGCTGCTTAGGTAGAGTACATTTACAGCATCCGAGTATGTCAATGTGTGCTAATGTGGTTTGAGTGCTGTTGCTAGAGGATATGTGAGAATGATATGTGGTGTGTGTGGTTACCTTCACCACCTGATAGGCTGTGCCAGTCATGGGTCGAGAGAGTTCAGCTCCCTGTATGTCTATATAGGTGCATCTCACACATATATCTGAGTTTGTCTGGAGGAGGAGAGAGTTGTCTGTGTACATGAGGCAGATGTGACATTGTGTCAATATCACAATATCCACCAGCTGGACTGAAGAGTACACACAAAACTGACCCCTGGACATGCCAGGATATTATCATGACATACTCTGTAGCCTGATCACAAAGGATCAGTAGGGTGTTAAGCGTGTAAAAGAGTATAACAGGGATTAGTGCTCATGTTCGTTAGTGTTTTGTAAAGAGGAGCTGAGAAGGAGTCCAGACTGAATCATGACACCTCCTTCAGCTATGCCATAAATATCAATGTACACACATATATGTCCTGGGTCAGGGCCAACTGTACCTGAGTGTCAATGCCGACATTATGACAGACAGGCCCATATGTAGATACCCATCCCCCACTGACAATAGTCCACATCATCATACCAGGAGATATCACATGTAGAATGAATGAGCAGCTACCCCCACTGCCAAAAGCATGGCAGCAGGTGGAATACATTGATTCCCAACATGTGTCATGCACAAACTACAGAACAAACAGATCATGCACCTGAACAGTCAGCTGAGCCGCACCACCTACACAGGATGTGGAACCATTGAATGTGTCACAGCTACATATGGCACTCCCCACAAATGTTGGTGCACAACACACCATGGGAAGTCAAGTCCAGTACGCCTATGAGGTCTGATCTGCAAGGTCATGGAGTCCATCATGGTTGCAGGCATAAACAGAGCTATTGGAAGCTGACACACACACAACCCTACCAAGTGTGGTATGTTCATGTGCAGATCATGGTGCCCAAACATGCTAGACTGTTTGCAAGGCAGCCACCCAGGACATACATCAATGAACACATTTACACATGTGTCACATAGACTTTGAATAGCCCTTTATCAACATCCCAGACACATGTAGTATCCACAAAACCAAGAAGCTGTGCATAAATATGTGTTGACATATGATGGAATGTCAGTGTGTCCACAGATAGATCACACAAGGTAAGGATACTGAGGTCATGTTCAAACTGTTGACATCTGCTGACCCACATGGACCATTCCTGGAATGGCATAAAACAAAGTGTACACACATCACCATGTCCAGTCTGATGATGTCACCATCCTATAAATACAGCAGGAGAAGGGAAACCAGCCAGTAAAGCAAATAGCGCGCCATGTTAATGCATCTCTTTCTAGTATCATAACATAGTTAGATAGGGGTTTGAATCCTGCAAAGTGTTGTAGGGGGTGTGTGTATGTGTGCAGTTTCCTTTGAGAGGTGTTCCCTTTTTGGAGACTGGGAAAACTCAGTAAAGGAGGTACATTCCTCTTTGGAAAGTCTGATGATGTCATCATCCTACAAATACTGCTGGAGAAGTGAAACAAGCTAGTAAAGCAAATAGCGTGCCATGTTAGTGCCTCTCTCTTTAGTATCATAACATAGTTAGGTAGGGGGTTGAATCCTGCAAAGTATGTGTACAATTGTCTTTGAAAGGAGTGCCCTTTTTGGAGACTGTGAAAACACACTAAAAGAGGTACATTCCTCTTTGGAAAGTCTGATGATGTCACCATCCTACAAATACTGCAGGAGGAAGAGAAACCAGCCAGTTAAGCAAATAGTGCACTGTGTTAGTGTATCTCTCTCTCTCTCTAGTATCATAACCTAGTTAGATAGGGGTTTAAATCCTGCAAACTGGGTGTGTGTGTGTGTGTGTGTGTGTGTGTGTGTGTGTGTGTGTGTGTGTGTGTGTGTGTGTGTGTGTATGTGTGCAATTGTCTTTGAAAGGAGTGCTGTTTTTGGAGACTGTGAAAACACACTAAAGGAGGTACATTCCTCTTTGGAAAGTCTGATGATGTCACCATCCTACAAATACAGCAGGAGAAGGGAAACCAGCCAGTAAAGGAAATAGTGTGCCATGTTAATGCGTCACTCTCTAGTATCATAACATAGTTAAGTAGGGGTTTGAATTCTGCAAACAGAGTGTGTGTGTGTGTGTGTGTGTGGGGGGGGGGTTGTGTGTATGTGTGCAATTGTCTTTGAAAGGAGAGTCCTTTTTGGAGACTGAAAACACACTAAAAGAGTACATTACTCTTTGGAAAGTCTGATGATGTCACCATCCTACAAATACTGCAGGAGAAGGGAAACCAGCCAATAAAGCAAATAGCATGCCCTGTTAGTGCGTGTCTCTTTAGTATCATAACATAGGTAGGGGTTTGAATCCTGCAAACAATGAGTGTGTATATCTATGCAATTGTCTTTGAAAGACGTGCCCTTTTTGGAGACTGAAAACGCACTGAAAGAGGTACATTCCTCTTTGGAAAGTCTGATGATGTCACCATCTTACAAATACAGCAGGAGAAGACAAACCAGCCAGTAAAGCAAATAACGCACTCTGTTAATGTGTCTCTCCCTAGTATCATAACATAGGTAGGGGTTTGAATCCTGCAAATGCTCACTGTGTGTGTGTCACTGTTGGTCAACACGGTGTGGGTTTTGCTTTTACTATGGTATGACATAGTATGATGACAACAGTAAGTGCATTGCAGACATCAGGTATCTGCGTGGCAAATATATATGTGTACATGTCCCCTCAATCACTACATAGGTGTCAAGCCTGCATACTACATGAATACATTTGTTTCCATTGACAGGTTGTGCCGCTGCTACTCAGATCATAGGTCACATATGTATGTATGTGACATGGCCGTCCACTGTCGTGTTCTGTGGCCAAGGTCATCTGTGGCACACACACCCATGACAGTTACTTAAGAGTAGTGTGAGTGAGGGTATATGGCTGGGGTATATGTCAGACATGGTCATACACAACAAAGTCTGCCAAGAATGGGCAGTCTTTATAGGTGTACAACTGCCTTGTGGATATGCATTCAGGCCCCTAATGTCTGTGATACACCTTCGGACTCCACAATACCTATGGATATGTGGATACCAAGGGACACATGTCCTAACATGGGTCTGTATGTACACAATGGTACCCGACATACATGTTGAGGGCTACCACTGGTGTGGTACTGACGGGATAGTATGTATAGTACATGAAGATGACTATGCCATATTTGGCTTACTGCTATACAGCATGTATCACACAACAGGTATCTGTCTGTATGATACCCTTGTGTAAGATATGTGTCCCATCCAGGGAATGCATTGTAGGTCATTCCATGCATTCCCAGATTTGGATGGACACATCCCTAGTGTGTCTGCATGTACCTAAGGGGGCTATATGACACGCAAGTGTGGTCACAGTAATGGGTGGCAGTCATCACCACTGATTAGTGTTATAGTGTAGCACCGGAAGGATCCAATTGATAATGGGTTCCCTACTACTGTGTGTCATTTGTCAGGACATCATCCAATGATTGCTTATAGTCATGCTGTTGAGGTTGTGTATACTACCAGACTGCAAATCATTGACTGATATTAACGGTATCACCCGCAGCATAGTGTCAACCCATGTCATACACACGTCTACCCATGTTAGTACATGACTGTAGTAGAATGCATACTGGTCATTGAAAGATGCAATGGGATGTTAATAATGTGTACGACAGGGTATGCCACACATCCCATGTGTCCACTATGCACGTACATCCAGACAGTGCACACCCACCATGTTCACAGATGTACACTTGCTAATCTGTACTGCACACATCACACACGTACTGTCCACTCGCTAACGCATGCTGGCAACACATCACACATCAGCCAAGTGGCACATGGGTGGATAATACATACTCAGACCTAACAGTGGTGTAAACAATGCTACATTGACAATCAGATCTTTGATGCATAATGTCTGCTCAGATATACCTACAAGGATGTAGTTAGACTTCCTTGTTGACAACTCGCTATTATTGCTACACTGCTATAGTGTCACCCTGTGCATTAGCACCATGTTAGCCTGTCCCTCCGTCGATAATGCAGATGACAGGAGGCGGCACAGGTATCATCATATGCACAGGGCATTTTGTTGTTTGCCAGAGCCTGACATTGACCCATCCAATCGACATGTCTGTGTGTGTGTGTGTGTGTGTGTGTGTGTGTGTGTGTGTGTGTGTGTGTGTGTGTGTGTGTGTGTGTGTGTGTGTGTGTGTGTGTGGGACAACAGTACAGCATGGGCCAATGTTGATGTAATGTGTGTGTGTATGTGTGAGCCCCAGTTGTTTGCTTAATGTGTGTGTGTCTGCATGCACACAGCTCCACCATGTGGCTGCCATATATGGTGGTTTGTGGGACAGCCACAGACTGTACCTGCTTGGCTGTACAGATCACTGTCTCCGGCCACGGACACAGTACCTGTGCCTGGCAGGGGTGCTACGGACGGTATCGGGTACCAACCCTGACTGGGTACTGTCATCAGTCATCAGAGGCAGAGGTATGATGACTGGACCCATGTCCCTGCTGGGACTGGCCAGAGCCACGTGCACGTGGTCTACTGGGACTGGCAATGGACAGGCCAGCCCCAGCATTGCTGGGGCTGGTACTGCCACTACAGGAGCAGCTGTGAGCTGTGGGCCATCCGCGACCACTGCCAGCTGTTGCTGTTGGTGGCATGCATCCAAGTCGACATTGCAACCGTCCTGCATGGTCCTGGCTTGAGGAAGATATGTTGTGGATGGCATCTATTGTCTCCCCCCAATGTCTATCAATGAGCTCGGTGTATGTCCGAATGGCACTGGCAAGGTCACGGATGCTGTCATTGATGGCAGTGTTATGTGCCCTCTGTGCCCTAAGTCCCTGCCTGATGTACCATTCCGTACGTGCCTGAGCCTGCATTACAGCCCGGAACATAGTGGTCATTGTAAGACCTGTGAGGGTACGCATGGCAGGGGCAATACGTCCAGTGGTGCTCCCCTGAGAACCCCTGGACCTCCGCCTATGTGGTACCGTTCTGGGGCTATGGCTGCTGTGAGGGGATGCATGTGCCATGGGTACCACACTCTCCTGGTCAATGCCAACTGTATGCTGTCCCTCCCCTATGGCCATTGGTGGTGAGGGATGTAATGGCAGTATGAGTGTGCACATAGATGAGGTGAATGCTGTGTACTGTCGATTGGTGGTGCCTGCTGCTTTTGCCAAGCCCTACCTCAGCACCTGTGAGAGGAAGACAGGAAACACACATTACGGTCTACACATGTACAAATGCACATATGCACACATGCACACAGGCACACAGGCACACAGGCACACATGCACACAGGCACACAGGAACACATGCACACAGGAACACAGGAAACAAATGCACACTCCTCACTACAGCAGATACACACACACAACAGAAATCCAAATCATACTCAGTACTGGTTGAAGGTAGGTGACAGTATCACAAGGCAAACAGTCACGCACATGTCAGCATGAGGAATAAGTGTTGATCAAGTCCATGCAGTGTGAGTGTAGACAGCCATAGTTAATGACAGTGTACATGGCTGTGGTGCATGTGTGTACATGTTCAGTGATTGCCTACACCCTGGAAAACAATGTGTACAAGTACATGACATTTCTGTGCAAGTATTATAAGCTCTGCAATGTCCTGTGCACCATCACACACAGGTATACATACCATGGCTGCGTGTGTTATCTGTGTGTCACATGGATTTCCATGCCTGATTGCAGTGTCTGTGTCTGTAGCAGACAATTGTGGACACAGGTGCAGCACATGCATGCTATGTACACACACGGGATGAGTGTTGCATGTATACGTGATGGGATACCAATCCTCAACATGACCATTGTAACAGTATGGGGTGTAGTACCATTAGCCATCATCAACATGCATCATGTGGTCACTCAAGGCCACTAAAGTGTGCTTGACCACCGTCTAGCATGCTGTACCTGAACCGCAGTGCTGTGGCTAAGTTCACAAATACACAGCCACGTTGCACAAGGGTGTGTGAGGTGTCCAATAGGGAGCATTGCCTAACATGACTGTGTTATATGTTGAGGAGTGTTGCACAGCCCCATGCTAGGCCCCTACCCCTCAGGTATGGTATGTGCGGTGTGTGGATGACATGTGGGATACTGAAGTGTGACCTGGCAGCGGGTGTCCGGTTACACTATGTGTAGCATGTTGAGGTGTACTGTGTATGACAAACATGTTATGTTGTGTACGTGTGTCAACTATGCCTATCCAATGTGCAGTACAGTGTTGCCACATTTGTGTCTGATGCTCTGTGCATTGCATGTGATTGAGGCAGCTACTGACATTACTGAGATGTTTCACGTCTCACAGCAAACATGCACAGCATGCATTATGCGTAGGTGTGTTATGTGTACATGGCCTACACCTCACCTATGACATGTAACGTCTGCCCTGCTGTCACACCAGAGGTACCTTCAAGAATATGACACAGTTTGTCAGTGGCCACAACTGTGGCATTGCTACTGTGAGTGTGCTAAACTACAGTAGAACAACAGGCATAGGTGTACAGATACTATCAGTATTGCACACAATAGGCAGCACAACTGTTAAACACAGTACACATCTCACACATGCATAATCTAACAATACAGGTAACAGTAGTGTACAGTTAAGGCATGTTACCTGCACGCTCCATGTCACTATACTGGGTGGCTCCGGCCTCCATGATGACACATGTGTGATATTGTTGTTGCTGTAGGCAAGGAACCACCACACATAGCAGCAGTTCCTCCACTCTGGTGAGGGGGGGGGATGTATGGCCACCCCACCACCTGTGGCAAGCTGGTGTATGTGGATTTCAGACGCACGCCGCCGGACTTGTCTAATTAATCTATCA
>NC_056729.1:1139736683-1139774551 GCF_019279795.1 Protopterus annectens | reverse complement strand
AGGTCTTTTACTGACCAGTACTGAGTTGAGAGAGCTTAGCCTCCAGTTTGGCAATATGGTTGCATCTCTCACATGTGTTGGAATTTATTGGGAGGAGGAGAGGGTTGTCTGTGTACATGAGGCAGTTGTAACATTGCCTCAAGATTCCCAGATTCATCAGCTGGACTGGAGATGAGATTGACAACTGACCTATGGACATGCTAGAATAATGTTGGGAATTCCTTAATAATTGAAAACAAGGGCCAGTGGGGAGTGAGGGTGTGGTGCTTTTTATTTTTAGTGCTGACTTTTATATAATTGCTTTAGTGAGCAAGTGCCAGGTAACTTAAGTGCAATGTGTTACAGGTAACTTAAAGGCAAAAACGACAAACAGTAACTTTCTTTCAAGTGAAACAAGGAAATAAGTACAGTAAGCAATGCAGATATCACTAGTGATCCACAGAAGTGCTGAGAAGCCACGTATTAGGTGGAATTAGCGTTCCAGGGAAATAACAAGCAAGCAACAAGCATATAAACAAAGCTAGATTCAGCAGGCCTGGATCTAGTCTATGCTACAGCAAACAAGGTGTACCAATTTCAGTAAGATACAGTTCAAATATTCAGGCACTATAAACCTTTAACCAGAAATTCCCAGCTCAGAAGGGCAGAGTTCAGCGTCTTCTCACACAAGAGTGCAGACCACGAAGGGAAATAGGTATATTTGGGGAGGTAGGTTGGGGAGGTAAACAGACAAGACAAACAAGATGCATACAGTGGCAGAATTTGACACATGGGGTGGGTGAACACAATTGATGGGGAAGGTTGTTTGGAAATCGCAAGCCCATGAGCCCACAGATCATAACAGTGGAACTGAGATCCCCACCCATGGGCAGTCACCACTGCACTTTCATAGCCCCGGGGATGGCTGTGCTGGGGGCTGAGTAGGATGGGCAGACTCACCCATGAGACACACCACTCTCACCTCAAGCTGGCGTAGGGGATCAGCGACTGAACGCTGGATCTCCCTACGCACCACAGCCCGGACCCTTCAAAGGGTGATGGGTGGCCCTTCTCTCCCCACGTTTGCACGGGGGGGACGAGCCTCATCCCCTGCAGCGCTTCCACCCAAAGGTGGCACAGGACCAACGGAGGAGGGGAGTCCGGGCTGGGCACCAGAGCCACTGGTGCCAGGTGCACTCGCCAACTGAGGAGGGACAGGTGGGTCCGCTGGGACCGGCCTTCCCATACATTCTGTGATTTGGTGTGTTTCATTACAACATAAACAACAGCATTCCAGATTAGTTATAACAGCATGCAGTAATATTCCCATTAACCCAACACACCACAGTTCCAACAGTTGAACAGCAAACATAACACATGCATATATTGAACAACAGTGGTTATTCCAACTGCATGCAGGGATGATTGATAGAAACAGGCCACCATGAACATGGTGTTTGAACGGGGCACATGCATCAACATGAGTGCAAATATTTATGGAACAATAGGACATATATCCCGATAAATATTTAAGATTACACATACCCATTGAGGTGCGGAATTGCATGGTTTATGCACAAACAGTAGGGTGTAGAAAAAAACCTCCATTAACATCTTATAAACACTTTTACTCTACACTACATTCCTAGTGACTGCAGGTTTATATTCCCTACATGTATTATTGCACTTGCCACCATGCATTAGGTTGTGCAATGGGTTTGGCTAGTTCAATCTATACTTGACCTATATCTCACATACTAACTGTCCAGGATGCAGATGTTACTGCTACATATTTCATGGTTGCATTTATATTTCTTTATCTACATATCTGGATGTTTTCACATGACATTTTCACTTCTAATTGTACATAACCCTGCATTTATTGAAGCACACTTACATTTCTGGGGAACATATTCACATGCTACTCATGTGCCAGATTTACTTATGCATGCCAGCCAGTAACTGACTGTTGAGGACTGTATATTTACTTCACAGCTACTAGCACTTCCATCACCCACTTTAGATGGGACTGCAGAACTCTGGGTTGCCAGCAATTTCTAACACATTACTATTTGTATAAAGCAAGGGTACAAAAACATTTCATACTAAGTGAAACAGGCACACTCTGGGTTTTAGACCTTTATTAATGACATTACACACTTTTCCACAGGCTCACTCCTTTATTTGTTTTAACGGTATATATGGCAGACATGTTCACGACATATTATACCTTTATTAATAGGTTAGCACACTTGTGAAGTGGAGTTTAGGGAAGAGTTAAGACAGGCACTGGGAGGCAGTGGAGAGTTACCAAATAGCTGGGTAACTACAGCAGAACTAGTAAGGGTGACTGCTAGAAAGGTGCTTGGTGTGACATCTGGACAGAGGAAGGAGGACAAGGAGACCTGGTGGTGGAATGAGGAAGTACAGGAGAGTATACAGAGGAAGAGGCTGGCGAAGAAGAAGAAGTGGGATTGTCAAAGAGATGAAGAAAGTAGACATGAGTATAAGGAGATGAGGTGCATGGCAAAGAGAGAGGTGGCGAAAGCTAAGGATAAGGCATACGGAGAGTTGTACAAGAGATTGGACACTAAAGAGGGAGAAAAGGACCTGTACCGATTAGCTAGACAGAGGGACAGAGCTGGGAAAGATGTGCAGCAAGTAAGGGTGATAAAGGACAGTGAGGGAAAGGTACTCATACGAGAGGAGAGTGTGTTGAGTAGATGGAAAGAGTATTTTGAGAGGCTGATGAATGAAGAGAATGAGAGAGAGAGAAGGTTGGATGATGTGGGGATAGTGAATCAGGAAGTGAAACAGATTAGCAAGGAGGAAGTAAGGACAGCTATGAAGAGGATGAAGAATGGAAAGGCTGTTGGTCCAGATGATATACCAATGGAAGTATGGAGGTGCTTAGGAGAAATGGCAGTGGAATTTCTAACTAGATTGTTTAATGACATTTTGGAAAGTCAGAGGATGCCTGAGGAGTGGAGAAAAAGTGTTTTGGTACCTATCTTTAAAAATAACGGTGATGTGCAGAGCTGCAGTAACTACAGAGGGATAAAACTGATTAGTCACAGCTTGAAGTTATGGGAAAGAGTAGTGGAAGCAAGGTTAAGAAGGGAGGTGATGATTAGTGATCAGCAGTATGGTTTCATGCCAGGAAAGAGCACTACAGATGCAATGTTTGCTCTGAGAGTGTTGTTGGAGAAATACAGAGAAGGTCAGAAGGAGTTGCATTGTGTCTTTGTAGACTTGGAGAAAGCATATGACAGGGTGCCTAGAGAAGAGTTGTGGTATTGTATGAGGAAGTCGGGAGTGGCAGAGAAGTACGTAAGAGTGGTACAGGATATATACGAGGGTAGTGTGACAGTGGTGAGGACTGCAGTGGGAGTGACAGATCCATTTAAGGTGGAAGTGGGATTACATCAAGGATCAGCTCTGAGTCCTTTCTTATTTGCAGTGGTGATGGACAGGTTGACAGATGAGATCAGACAGGAGGCCCCGTGGACTATGATGTTTACAGATGACATTGTGATCTGTAGTGAGAGTAGGAATCAGGTTGAGGAGACTCTGGAGAGGTGGAGATATGCTCTAGAGAGCAGGGGAATGAAGGTCAGCAGGGCTAAGACAGAATATATGTGTGTAAATGAGAGGGAGGGTAGAGGAATGGTGAGGATGCAGGGAGTAGAGTTGGTAAAGGTGGACGAGTTTAATTACTTGGGATCAACAGTTCAGAGTTATGGTGAATGTGGAAGAGAGGTGAAGAAGAGAGTACAGGCAGGGTGGAATGGGTGGAGAAGAGTGTCAGGAGTGATTTGTGACAGACGGGTACCAGTAAGAGTGAAAGGGAAGGTCTAAAAGAGGGTAGTGAGACCAGCTATGTTATATGGGTTGGAGACAGTGGCATTGACAAAAAGGCAGGAGTCAGAGCTGGATGTGGCAGAGTTAAAGATGTTAAGATTTGCACTCGGTGTGACTAGGATGGGTAGGATTAGGAATCAGTATATTAGAGGGTCAGCTCATGTTGGACAGTTTGGAGACAAAGCAAGAGAGACGAGATTGCGTTGGTTTGGACATGTGCTGAGGAGGGATGATGGGTATATTGGGAAAAAGATGCTAAGGATGAAGCTGCCAGGTAAGAGGAATAGAGGAAGGCCTAAGATAAAGTTTATGGATGTGGTGAGAGAGGACATGCAGGCGGTTGGTGTGACAGAGCAAGATGCAGAGGATAGGAAGAAATGGAAAGAGATGATCCACTGTGGTGACCCCTAATGGGAAAAGCTGAAAGAGAGAATTAATTAATAGGTTAGCACACTCTTTTTTCAGGCTCACTCACATATTATTTTATATGACAGTGCCTGCAGAGATATTATTCCAGACATTTGTTACCTTTCTTAATGGGTTACTACACTCTTTTTCTGCCTCTCTAACATTTTTATCTGACAGTACATGCAGAGGACTTATTCAGTCCATTTTATGGCTGTATTATTGGACTACAACACTTTCGTTCATGCTCTCTCCCATATTTTATATAACAATACATGCAGAATAATCACTAGCCTGCCTGGCGGCGCAACCTTAGCAGCCTATCTTCATAGGCTTGCTGATTTGTAACATGGTCACCTGCAGCTGTAAAGTAAATGAAGGGATATTGAGACATTCCTATCCATTATACGTGCTCCATTTTAAATCCTTACATACTGCATTCCATGGCTACATACTCAGTTGTGGGGCATCTTGCATCCCACGGGCCTCCTGTAGCCACTGGTTCAGGCGGTCCTCCTTTCGTCTCTTCAGGTCCGCATGGTAGTGATGGACCTGCTCACCAGTCCGGGGAATGCCTGTGGCACTGGTGAAGTCACGAGCTAACCGGTTCCAAGCCTCTGCCTTGTACTCCGTCCCTTGGAATTGGCCCTGCAGGAGTCTTGCCTCATGACGGTGGACTAGGAGCCAAACCATGTATTTGGACTTCTCGGTGCCCCATCTCTGCACTCGGAAGCACACTCCCTCTCCAACACCAGACATTCTGACCGCGGATGTGAGCTACAATCAGTTATGACGTGTATTCCCATCTGTGGGGCTTAAATATGCCGCATTTCCCACACTTTTTTGTGACTGGCCATTTTGTAAAATTCTTGGATGACTGCAGACCTGCTTAGTAATGGTTAAACTACCATTCCTAAGTTTATGTATGTTAATAGTGGCTGTTTCCCCTATGTTGTCATGGCTTAGTGGTTCTGTACTTTGATTATGATGCAAAGGGTCGGGGGTTCAAACCTTGTCATTCTTTTATTTTAATACTGTCTAGACAGGCTAGGGGGTGTGGCTGCATTTAAGCAACTTAGCTCTACATTGCTCCCCTGTGCCCTATGGTGCCTTGGTTGGCACAGTGCGCACGTCCGCGCAAACACATTGTGCTGGGTAAAGCATTTTTAAATGTTGGGCAACTCTATTGCGCTGGGTAAAGTGCTATTATACTATGGGCAACTTTGTTTAGCTGGGCGAAGCACTAATAAACTATGGGCACCTCTGTTTAGCTGGATAAAGTGCTATTAAACTATGGGCACCTCTGTTTAGATGGGTATATCGCTATTAAACTATGGGCATCTGTGTTTAGCTGTGTAAAACGTTGCTTAACAGCAGGCTATTATATATCTGGGTCTTTTAAAAATATATATTTTGTTCGCTGATACATTGGCCATGTCACTGCTTTTAATAAAATTTTAATCATATTTGTCTGGTATTATTTCAAATACTTATTTAAAACATAAATAAGAAGGGGAGTGGTGGGAATCGAACCGTGAATGCCTTCTCTTTGTGCATATGCTCTACCATTACGCTATTGCTATTTGGATTAATTTGCATAAGTAGTTCTTATATGCTCTTCAATGTCACAATTGCTAACTGTGGTTAAGCAATGGGCACACCCGCGCAAACAAGCGCAAATACGGGCAGCTATATCGTGGATTTAAAAAAAAATATGTTTTTCCATTTTATAACTCTGATGGGGTTTTACAGTGTCAGGGAGTGCGGTGTTGGGTGCAAGTACATTTGAGCAGACTCGCTCTTGTCTGTTGACATTATGCTTTTTAAAACCTTGCAGGGGCGTGGACTTTTAGACTACTCGGCGGTCGGACACGCCCCCTGCTTGCCTACTCAGTCCGTGTAAGAGTTATAGATGAGTCAGTATGCCCTCATGAATATTCATGGCATGCTGACGTCATACCATTCAACTGCAGCCTCCGAGTAAGACATATTAAGTCTTACACGGAGGTTTCGTGAATCCGGCCCATTATGAACAAAAGATGATTGACTTCAATAATCACCTTAGTTTCTGGTGTCTTTCAAGGGAGATTCAGTATTTGTCAGCATGGGAGAGCATGGCTAACAGACCACATCACTTTGCAAAGAATGGTCTGCATCTTTATCTCTAGGCTTCCAAATATTGGCTAAAACTTTATCCACTCCCTTAGAACCTTTTTTAAACAATGCCAAACTGACAAACCTACCAACATAGCAAATACAACCTAAAGAAATGTAAAGGTTTTACTGCTCAGTGCTCAGATCCTAAACAAGCAACTCCATATCCTACAAGATCTCCTCACTTCTGGATATTATAGATATCTGTGTCATTACACATTGAGGCATGATTTAAATCCACAGAAAGTATTCCAGCCGTGGAAGGCTTCAGTGCCTTCCACACATTTAGACTATCAGCTGCACAGACAAGGACAAAAGGTGGAGCAGTTTGAATCTATATTACCAGCAAGCATAACTCTAAGTTGGTTAAAAAGGATGATGCCCTTGAATTTATTCACATGCAAATCACCTTAGACCTAGTTCTATAACATATCCTATGAAGCTATAGGTCACCCTGTATGTCCCTGTAATCAATGTACTGCAGACATGCACCATTAAACCAAACACTCTATTCATGGAAAACTTTAACTACCCCTCTGTAGACTGGGAAACATAGACTGTTTCATACTCACAGGCACAATGATTCCTTGACTTTATTGCATAAATACCATTAAAAAGATAGTGAACATACCCACCAGGGGTTCCAATATACTAGACCTGGTACTCAACTGTGATGATGTGAGGCATTGCCATCTGTGTCAGGGAGGGTGGGGCAGTGCATGTGTGGCATGTGTCAGCATGGCTGTCTTGAGTTTTGTGGATAATTTCATGTCATTTGATTGTCACACCAACTTGTGCAGATGCTTGTGTTGTAAATGTATCAGCAGTGTTATTATAACTGATTAAGTGTTTATGTTTAAACAAAGAATTCTGGAAGGGAAGAGTAAAAGTTTTGAAATTGTTCTATAATTTTCAAATACTGCAACAGATCTTAGCAAAGCTCTGAGTGTGCATTGTACCAGAGTTAGGTGATCAAATGTGATGCCATTCCATAACCAGCACTGAGAGGATGGAACTCTCACAGTGTTTTTTTTTTTTTGGAACCCAATATAAAGATCTTTGACAGTTATCACAGTTCGGTTAGTTAGAAGTTTGAAGCTCATCACCTTGCCTTGTGGAAGTAAGCATATCAGCATCCTATCTTGCTTTGCTGTATTAATTAAGTTAGCTAGGGAACAGTTTTCTTCAGACAGTCGGGAAATAAAGTGAGATTAGTTGTATGAATCTGTCCAACTGTTTTATTTTTATTTCTCCTGTGATTGAAACTCTGGTGTTTATTGTACTTAGATATTTATTATTCTCATGTTTTCTATTTTATTATTTTTTATTAAATATTTTTATACCTTTTATTGTGGCTGGTCTTTTACAGAATGCTTAATATCTTGAGAGTGCTTATGATTATTTTAGTCATGCTTTGGCCATTCCAAAAAGCCTTGCTGCTTTGGTTACACTCTAGCATTTATATTAGTATTGATTTTACTCAGTATAATTAAATACCCTTGTAAGATCCTTACAGTGGTTGACTAATGGCAGCTTGGTTACCTTATAGTCTAGGCAGAAGGGGTACATCTAGTAAATCTGTGCCAGCATTTCCCAGGAGTGTGTGAAAATCAAATACCCAGGTGTAGATGTGTCTGCTACTTGGAACTGGGACACAGTGCTCCAAAGTGAGTCTTGTTTGGGATCTGGAGAGACAGATAGTCCAGTCCCAGATGTGGAGCATGTTCCCTGTGTGCTCTTGGGGGAAATTGTGCTTGATGCAGAGAGCTACATCTGAAAAATGTTGTGCAAATCCATTCTTGTTTTTAGTATCCATCTCTCACTGGTGTTAGTTGTGAGGATTGAGGCTCTATGATTACTGACCTGGGGTAGAGAGGCCATCACACTCACCAATATAGGAGAGTACTGCAACCTTCCCCCACACCACCATTGTCATGTCTTCTGAGGTTAGACCAGAGAGCTGCCTGCTTCTTAATACAAATCAACTTGGTAACCCCAGCAAAAGGTGAAAACTATTCTAAAGCAAACTACGTTCTATTAAGTGATAGCCTGTCATATTAAGTGATAGCCTGTCAAACTCCAATGTCCCTCCCAACCACAAGTTCACAGCAACCTATGCAATATTGTTCACAGAGACCCTGTACATCCATGTAAATGGCTGCGTAGAGGCTGCTGTACCTACAAGAAGTAAGCCCAAAACAAAATCTTAAAAACAAACCACATTGGTGGAATTATAACCTTAACAGGGTATATAACAAAAGGAAAAAAGTCATGGCTAAAATCAGGAAGAGTAACTCCCATAATGATAGGAGCTCTCTAATTAAACTAAACAGGAAACTAAGAGGACTAGTTAAGTCCAACAAGGCCAATTGCAAGGTCAAGATAGCCTCACAGGTTAAAGATAACCACAAGGCCTTCTACAGCTATGTCTGAAACCTCAAAGGCACATGTGTGTCAAACTGGTGGTCATTGGTGCCATCTTTATTGAGCAGGGTGACATAGTGAGTTTGCTGGCTGTGAAATTCAGCTCAAACATCACCCTTTACTCCCCTGACTCTCCCATGAAATACATACTAACATAACCTTCAACTATTAAGAAGGAGCAGGTCCTGACAGCACTAGCTAAGGCCAAAAACACAGCCTCAATGGGTCCCAATAATATCCAGGGATGCCACCTAAATAGCTTGAAATATGACCTATCAGAATAACTTGATTCACTTTTAAAATACAACCTCAAAACAGGCTTTGTAACATGAGAATGGAAGACTGCAACAGTTATACCACTTCACATGGGTGAACCATTGACCTACCCCCAAAAACTACAGACCTATTTGTCTGTCTAATCTAATATGCAACACAATGGAATGAATTATCATGGAAATGATCAACAAAGACATAGGTAGTCTTCATATACTAGATCCAATGCAGTTTGGCTTTGTTTAGGGAAGATCATGCTTACTAAACCTGGTGGACTTCTTTGAGAAGATCACCAAGGTAATGGCTGAGGGGAAGGTGGTTGATACAATACCCCACTTAGGTATTGTTGACAAACTCAGTGAACAGGGTATAAACCCCAACATAACTCACTGAATTGGCAGCTGACTCACAGACAGTTCTCAGGAAGTCAGGATTGGTGAGCCCACCTTCACTAAGAGACCAGTCACCAGTGGGATACTCAGAGCTCCATGCTGGGACTGCTCCTATTTGACATCTACTTCTCAGAAGTAAAGGCAAATGCCAAGGGCCTATGGCTGACCAGGTTCACAGATGACTGCAAATTGGAAGCTATCATAGATTCCTCACAAAATACAGACATGTTACAAGAGAGTTTAATACAGACAAATCACTGATGTCAAAGCCACAAACTAAAACTCAATTCCAAGAAATGTGTTATAGTGCCTTTTGGGGAAAGTGGCAATGAGGCTAATTACTCTATCGATAAGACACTCCTAAGAGCTGACCCAGTAGTCAGTGATGTGGAAACATATGTAGACAGTAATCTGGCCTTTGACTAAGATGGAGCTAAGGTAGTAAGAAAATCATTCTGTGTCATCCAACTTATAAGTATGGGTATGACTTCCAGGTCCAAGAAAGTCATAATGCCAGTTTATTCAGCCCTTGTTAGACTTATGAATGAGTATAATGCCTCCTTCACATGTACCTGACCAGACATATGCAACAGTTAGAAAACCCACAAAGATTCCTTATCAGGAGAATCCAGGGCATACAGATTGCGTTAAAGCCCTCTCTATACTCGGTCTCCTACAGGCTACTGAGAGGTGATCTGTGGCTGGCAAACAAGGCATCCTCAGACTGAGCTCTAAGAGACCTTTTGCACATTGACAAAATGAACAACATCAAAACCACTAGATCAAAGGATTTAAATTTTTTCTTGTGACATAAATAAGACATGTTGGTGAGACAGATATGTGTCTCAGAGAATCCCCATGCTCTGAAACAGGCTCCCCATTTAAGTGTAACCATGGCCAGTGGATGGGCAATCAGAAATTCATCCCAGGTCTGGACCCTATGTCTGTGATAGACAGAGGCAGACCGTAATGCCTAGACTAACATGCCCTACCTAATCTCTAGAGACTTTGTAAATAACATATTCCATCCTATTGAATGCCTGTGATAAATAGGGATTCAACTGGGTTGGGGTGCATGGCTAATCTTATAAGGGCCCTGGTGGTCATTAGCCTAGTATATACCTATGAACCTTCCTTTTATTTATATTATTATTATTATTATTATTATCATTATTATCTCCACTAGGGGTTCTGCTATCAATATGAGACCTCCATTTACACAAAGTGGAAGGTTTCACTGACAGATACTGTTCTGACCCTCATTTTAGACACAAAATAAACCCAGTGATCCTATTTCTATAGCCATATGCTGAGGTGGTGATGTACAGAGATCGGTCCTGGATACTAACTCAAGTAGGAGAAGATCATTATCTCACCTGAGATAATGAATCTTGGAATATCACTCATCACCACCTTCCCCTGTGAAATGCCTCAAAATTACTTCATGACTTTAATGCTTTAACTTTTGGAGAAAGAAACACTCCACGTGTTTTCTATTTCCTTTTAAAGGCTATACATTCCTTAAATGTTTTAATGTTTTGGTTTAGAAGCTAAGTTATGACTAAGAATGTTAGAGCAGCAAAAAAAAAAAAAAAAACATGAGTCAAGGCAATTAAATTCTATTGCTCCAAAAAAACTATAAATTCTTAGTTCCTGTGGTAAAAAACATTATTATTAAATTTAATGCAATGTTTACAATTTCCAGTTTAATGATTACTCCTAATGAAAATAGACACTGGACACTTTTTGGAGGAATCTGATGGCCACAACACCATTTGTTAGTAATTTTCCCATAAAGCATCATTTAAAAATCACACATATGATATTTTCTGTAAGGCATTAAAAGACTAAGCAGAAAATGTTTACACACAGAGCTGCCATGACTGAGACCTGGGATTAAATGATGAACAAATAAAGCAGGAGAGAATGACTTTCTACATCAGGAAGCAAAATAGGCTAGGGTGTGTACTGCATTTTCCTTTACAACCAGACTCTCTCTAACAGTCAGTACTTAAAAATACCACTATAGGCCTCCACAAACAGCTGATTAATGAAAGGATCAATTTGAGAGTCTGGCATCTACCTCTGGCCATTGACCAATTACATAGGAAATTCCTGTAGCAATTATTTATGTGCTGAACATCATTTGATTGCTGAGGTTTTTAATGAGGCTATTAAATAGACATGGTGAATGACCAGCTTTGAGAGCAGAAATGTTGAGTTTATGACATGCTCATATTGGTATGTGTACTTGCCCTACACATAATGATGACAAGGATGTGCACATAATGTTTTCAAAGGGAATCCACTGTATTGGATACTAATTCTTGGGACAACAAATCCATCTATTTCAATTTTTCTGCAGTGGGTTGATACCTCATTCAATGATACCTTACATTTAAAGAAAAAAGATGTTTAGTGGAGATTTAGGGACATTTCTTTCCCTCAAAAGAAGTATGCCGAGTTGTATAAGCTTCAGAAACCTGTGTCTTTGGCAGTTCATCCAGTTTTTCTTTTGTTTGAAGATTTACATGTTTCTTTGTCTCTGTGACCTAACAAAAATATATTATTTCAAGAAATGGAAAATAAAAGCATTTGAATAAGATCTAAAATGATTAGAGCAAGTTTATTAAGAGATGAAGCAGCCATACTAGACATATTATCCTCACTTCTGCTATTACTTGTTGGGTCACAACTTATAGAGAAACCAATTCACTGTTCATAAATACTTGTGAAATCATCATGATGAAAAAATTAACTGTAACATTTTTTTTGTAGGATGGCAAGCCTTCCTTCTCCATGGGAGGAATAAGTCACCCCCCCCCCCGAATTTATATATACCAACTACACAATTGTATAAATATAAAGAAGGACAAACTCTCCCAAAAGAAAGTAATTACTAATTACTACTGGCACACAGCAGCAGTGATTTCCCATGAAAAACAGCGATCAGGGAGTACTGGTTTGTTATGTTTGGTTCCTTATCCAGCTTGCACTCAATGAAAGGTTTAGAAGGCTTTGCCTTTCCAGGCAGGATTTCAAACAATTCTCAGTAATTCAAGAAGTAAACAATATGTAGCTGTCTTTTTATGTCATTTGGTACTGTGCGTAATCATCCCAGTTATACCACGACACACACAAACAGACAGCTGTCAGTGACAAAAAAGGTGCTATGTGCCGGAACGCCTTCCATAGAAAAGGTACTGCCAGGGCACTATCAATAGTGTGATTAGTATTCCTAGATAACCCCTATGAAAAGTTCACTCAGATTACCTGGCACAGACTTCTATACTAAATTCAACTCTATGTAATGCATCAAGCCTCCTGCATCTGTGTTCTTGTGTTGAACTAAACAGCATTTTTATGTAAGTGGTGATTAATATCCTGGTGTTTTAATGAGTGGTGTAAAAGAAATTGGAACTTGTGTACATGGGCAACATTTCGGATCATTTGAGGGCTGTTGGCTGCAGAGGGTTGTGCAGACTAAAATTTATTGTTCAATGTATAGTTTCAACTATAACTGTAATAGCTAACAACTGAGAACCACATATGTAAACCAGATAAAATGCATTAAACCAAAACAGGTGCCCTGACCCACAAATCATTTTATTTATTAAACTACAATCCACATTAAGCACTTTTGTTCACCATAAGGACTTCACCAGAATAAAAGTAAAAAGTAAAAGCACACAATTGTGACATTTCTAGTTGTAATTACTACAGACCATGAAAGATGGATTATACCTCAAAAGGCTAAAACTATTTAGCAGTTACCTTCTTACTACTGTGACAGGATTATTAAACTTTCTAGGCTTAGTCAATCAGTGTAGAAAATTTATTGAAGATTTTGCTAAAAAGGCTCAGAATGGTAAACGAATCTGATCAGTCCTTACAGTGGACACATAAAAACTATGCAGCATTTGAAAATTTATATAAAACATTGATTAATGCTGTTGTATTGATCAGTGTTAATCAAACATAATGTTTTTAAATTCATGTGGATTTTAGTGATGACTCTGTTTCAGCTGTGTTGCTGCAAAAGTGGCCTAAAGTAGTATCTGATGTCAAATCTCGACTCCACCTTCTTGGATATGTTTCTAGACTGTTGGATCCTGTTGAGAAAGCATGTATTCGTTGTATGATACTGAAAATCATATTGTAAGATTTGCAAACACTGAATGTGACATTAAAAATATCACTGACTGGGAAGTCTAGAGATATTCATCATCATTAAATGGAAAATAATTGCTAGATTTTGAGCATGCTTGCAGCTTCTTAAAAAGAATCATAGTGCACGTGATGCAGTATGAAGAACAAAGCCATGAGTGCTGTCAGCAGTAAAACATTTTGTTTTATCTTTTCCTTTTTTTGAAACAATACGAGGAAGGTATTCCATGCACATATATTGATGGTACCAAAATTTGATACAATGTCTCTTATGTTGCAGGGAATGCTATTTGGATATCAAGCAAACTATTGCTGCTTTGGTAAAAGTTATCTGGCTACATGTCTGCTGAAAGTGCAGAACCAGAAGCAGCTTTGCATTTTTTAGAAATAATGATGAAACACTAAACATATTTATTGACAGTGTCTATGTAGCTTCCTTACTTGTATGCATTAGTTGTTTTTGGCCAAGAAGGGGATAGTTGATTCACAAAGCAAGCCATTGTAACATGTTGAGATTTTTACAGATGCACATACATGCACACACTCACGCATGCACGTGCACACACACACACACACACACACACACACACACACACACACACACACACACACACACACACACACGCCAGACAGTACAGCAGGTCAATTGATTTTTTATAAGTTGAAAGTGCACCAAAACATATATTTTCAAAGAGAGTGTAGGTCTCAGCAACTTCAATAAAACAGCCCTGAAAACAATAAAATTGCCATTTACATGTGTGTTCTCATATCGGGGATATCCAGAAGTTATAGGAACTGACAATGGACCATACTTTGTCAGTTAAAGGCAAAAGGGTCAGAACTTTCTCATTTTGACATGACAGTAAAATAATGTGTATATTCTCAACAGCAGAGATTTTTGTTACTAGTGCTACTGTGACAATAATATATATAGAAAAAATGCTTTGAACAGTTACAGAGTCAGGTTTAGGAACTGCAGATGTTTTATGCTAAAAACAAAACAAGGAAAGGAACTTTATTAGAGAATGCAGATCAGATCCATGGTGACAAATATAAGCTAGGAAAATATATTTAATTTGTAAAAAACTGATGGAAAGCAGTGACCTGGCCATCTAATTAAGAAAAATAATAGCATTGTTAGCACATTAGATACTACTATTGTAGTAGTGCAGAAAAAAGTCTAGAAATTATAAACTGAAGGCATTTCATTTAGACAAGTGCAAATTTCTAAAAGCACAGAATAGGTATGTTAGAACTGCTATCTTCTCTTTATTTGCTGTTTCCTAGAATAGGAAGTTTTGTGTTGAACAACCATTTTGGGATGAAAAGACATCCCATAAACAGAATTCTACAAAATTATAAAAAGGGAACTGTCTATTCAAACAGTAAGAGAAGTAAAAGGGCATTACTGAACTGCAGTGCAAGCTTGATTGTGATGTTTTCTGTTCTAAACTGGTAGCTGTAATAAAATAATATGAGTAATACACTGAATAGTAAGAGCTATAACTGCAAATATGCTTTTGACTCAAACAGCAACCTAGAATAAGACAATGTTTAATGAACATGCGTATCAGGACAAAGTATTTGACTAACAGAGCATGTATTTGTTAATTTCATTAGCCTTACTTTACTTTTTATTGCTTCAACACCAGTTTGTGCAGTTCTAGCTCATGACACTTTTATTTTGTAGGGTATGAAAATATGTAATAATGTTTTATTTTGTAGGGTATGAAAATATGTAATAATGATATTCATTTTTTATTTTCTAGGGTATGAAAATATGTAATAATGATATTCATTTTGCTCAGCTGTGAAGTGAGCTTAATAATGTATGTACAATATATTTGAAAAATAGGATTTTATCTTTGTGGGGAATTTCTGTATTCAGCAGTGCTGTGCTAAGTTGGTTACAGACCTGATTATTACTACCACTATTTCAGGTTCTCAATTGGTTTTGTATTAAATCCATGAAAGACTGAGGTAGTTATAACAGGAAATATGAATCTAAGAGATCATACTTGTATGGCTTTAATTTCCATTCACAGGAAAAGTATGCCACCCCCCAAAAAAAAAAAATGTCTTAAACATTTGTTAATATCATGTATTATTTATGTTCTATCACCAATGCTCCTAAAATAGGGGCAGTTTTAAATATTACTATTACAAACTTAGAAAGTTGATAAAATAAGATGTTTTGCATTACTGTTAAATAAAATTAATAATTCAATACACAGGAGGTTCAGATTCAAAAGTTTACTAGTGTACACCAGGAGGCAAAAAACCATACAAGTATAGAATTTTGTCTGACATGAAACAGGAAGCACACAATTTTATATAGGTTTAACATTCAAGCTATGCCCACCTTACTGACGTGATATGTCACAGGGCATCTACATCACTTTAGCTTAAAAGCCTCTATTCTTTTAATCTGCTGATGCAGTATGTTTTAAAAAACTTTTCCTCTAGATACAATACGGCCTTGCTATCCAGCTGGTCAGTCATAATGTCTTTCTGTAATGTTACTTGTTCAAGGTTTCATATCAGTTCGAATACATTAGCAGCTTCAGTCTTTTAATGTATGTCTTTGTTCTCTGTTATACTTTCTTACACAGCTGCGTGCTATCTAAGTAACACATATACAAGGCCAGATCATTTCAACAGGAAAGAGCAGAATATTTCATTATTTCACACATTTAATTTCCTGATCCAGCAGATAATCATTTGTGAAAAGCATAAACATTAAAACTTGCTAAGCCAGCATTCTGCCAGGGTCAGAGATCAGCTTTTGCTTCAAGCCACACTGCAGTTTCAAAACTACTTCACATTTAGACATGAATTAATTTTACTACTATATGATTAATAGAATAAAATGCATTATATACTACTTTGCTTTTAAGCTAGCATTTCTCATGCATTCAAATACACACTTTTCTAACATTTTCCCCCTATTAATACTTTTTATTCTATTTTGAAGTATGCATAGTGTCATTTCATCTCCTAGCCTTTTCCACTCAGGATTTTCAGCTAGGTGAGTCATTCAATCTATACTTCAGAAAAAGCATCATCTGAAATCAATCTTTCAATTTCAATATCTTGGTAGAAAGTTTCAGTAACAGATACATCAACAAAATCTTTGATTAATCTTTTCATGCAGGGAATTCCACAGCAAACACATGCTCCTATTAGGAGTATACCCACACAAATGGCAATCAGAATATTCATTAGGATGGAACCCCACCCCCCAAATAGATTCTGGAAAAAGTCCGTCAGTGGGTTTGGGCCTGGTTCAGTCATCGCTGATACTTGCTGAATTACCTCTAAGTAGTTATTTATCTCATGATGATTGTCAGGAATAAAAGCACAGCATTCTTCTTTGATAAGTGCGCACGTACCACCTCTCACTGCTAGGGTGAAGTCAAGAGCCATCCGATTTTGTAGCACAACGGTTCTCATTGCATTCAGTTCATCAGTCACTAGTTCTAGGGCAGAAAAAGTTGCATTACTCATTACTTTGAGAAGTTTTGACAACTTCCTCAGTTCCCAGATCGATTTGACTGCTCCATAGGCTGGGAATATTCCCGCCCAGGATATAACACTGTCACTCAAGTCCATATGAGTCAATTCGCTTTTGTCTTTTACTGAATTATGGTCTTTCCAACCAGCTTCGATCTTTCCAACTGGATTCACATGTTTCTTAACTGGACCTTTGGACCTTCGAGCTGTTTCTCTTATGTTTTGTATCTTACCCAAAGGTAATTCTGCAGTATGTCTTATTGCCGGAACCAAGTAACCCAAAAAACAACTGCTGGACAAATTCTCAGGTAACCATTTATATGCCTTTTTCCCACATATAAAATAACAGTTTTCTACTTTAGTACTAATACGCATCAGCCCTGCATGAAACATTTTCTGATCTATAACTGACAATTGTTTAAACAGAACTGGATTTTTTTTTAATGTCACTCATAGTTGTTTTCAATAAGTTCAAATACGAGCCATAATTAGTATTGCAAAAAGTATTACCATTACTATTCTTAATATAACATCGGTAAGAAATAGTTATGTTACAATTGCTCCAGCCCACCTGGAGAGTGTCATTTTTGTAGAAACATACAACTCCTTTTTGTGTGATAGGTAAAAATAAAGCTATTTTGTCCTGTGATCTCACAGTTCCTGTGTCGAAAAGTAAATTCTCCCAAGTCTCATTTATCCCCAAAGGGACAGCAGACATTATCAGTCCTCCATATGCTGTCGGTATAGCTGTACAAACCAAGCAATTTGAAATGTTCAAAGTCTCTGCATACACACGTTTCATGGCTAGGTATGTGTTAAAATTTGGATGCCAGTCTATAGACGTTTCATCACGCCTTCCCACTTTCACTTGTGCAGTTGTGTGCAGGATAAACCACAGCAAGAGGAAAATTGTCACAATTACAGTTAATAAATGTACACACAACAAAATGATTATGCAACATCTCTGGGGTTGATCTAAACTTCTATTCACTTTGTTTTTGGCCATCTCGGTCTGGTTGTATATCTGTCACAAAGTTTTTATCAAGTTGAAAGTTCTTTACCGGTTTACAATGCATCAAATGAACCCAGGACGTCCTCTCAGCCACTCTGACTGCAGTAGGCATTGCCAACAGAACCTGGTACGGTCCCTCCTACTTTGGACTCGCCCAATTCTTCCTTTTCGTCACTTTCACCCAAACGTATGTCCCAGGAACTACGACTGCTTCCACCGGTCTGGTCTGTTCCTTATCTGAAAAAGAGTTAAACTGCAAAACAGATTTATTTGTTAACAGTCTCCTCATATAACTAGCTAATGAACTGTCAGCCTCTTGCTCTGCAGGCATGAGAGCTTTCCACTGAGGCACATAATATGCTCTCCCAAAAACCATTTCAAAGGGAGTCAAACCCTTTACATTTGGAACCATTCTCATACTCAGCAGTGCTAAAGACAGACAGTATATCCAATTCTTTTGGGTCTCCTCTACTAGCTTCCTAAGTTTATTCTTTAGGATACCATTGTACCTTTCCACCAGTCCTGCTGACTGTGGGTGGTAAGCACAATGGTTCTTCAAGGAGATACCAAAAAATCTCCCAAGCTGGTGAATCGTTTGATTCACAAAATGTGTGCCATTGTCACTATAAATCCTTTCCAGAATGCCAAATCTAGGGATTACTTCTTTTATCAGGGCTTTCGCCACTGTTGCTGCATCCGGGTTTTTGGTTGGAAAAGCTTCTACCCATTTAGAAAACATGTCTACAATAACTAAACAAAACTTTTTCCCTTCACATTTATTCATTTCTATGAAATCCATACAAATAGTATGGAACGGGTATGGTGGTATAGGAAAACTTCCTTGCTTGGTTTTAAATGCCCCTTGTGCATGATGCTTGTTACAAGTATGACAAGCTGCACAAAATGTTTTTGTGTAGTTTATGTATCCATATGTTTGGAATGTTCGATTTACTAACTGTACCATCCCCCCTGTTGAGTCATGGCACTGCCCATGGCTCAACAAAGCTGCATATCTAAATAAATTAGACGGTAATATCGTTTTTCTTTCTTTGGAAATGTACAGTCCATTCTCAAGAATTGCACCTCGTTTTACCCATTTTTGTTTTTCTGCTTTTGTGGTAAGCATCTGCATTGTTTTTAACATGTCTAAATCTAAAATCTCAGAGGGTTGTAATTCCTCATTTAGAAGTAAAGTTTCTGAGTCTGAGGCTGCTTGCTTTGCAGCTGCATCAGCTCGTGCATTGCCTTTCGAAATCTTATCTTGTTGTTTTGTATGAGCTACACATTTACAAATAGCTACTTTGGTAGGTAACTGAATAGATTCTAATAACTCCAAAATAAATTGCGCATGATTAATAGGTTTTCCACTAGATGTTATCATTCCTCTGTTTTTCCATTGTTGTGCAAATACATGTACTGTAGAAAAAGCATACTGACTATCAGTATATATGTTCACACTTTTGTTTTTTGCTAAAGTACATGCCCTTGTCAAAGCTATCAATTCCGCTGCTTGTGCAGATAAGTTGTGTGGTAAGGATTGAGCTTCTAAAATTTCAGTGTCTGTAACTACTGCATACCCCACCAGATTCTTCCCTGTAGGACCCCTTCTGCATGAGCCATCCACATAATATGTCACCTCGGCATTATCCAAGGGTATATCTGTAAGATCTTGTCTAGGTAAAGCTAACTGTTCAATTTCCTGCAGGCAGCTGTGTGGTGTGCCCTCCGCAGGAGTTGGAAGTAATGTTGATGGATTCAATGTCATACATCGTTCAATTGTCATATGAGGTTGGCTCAGCAGTATAGTCATACATGAAAGATGTCTAGCAGGAGAAAGGTATGCCATTTCCTCTTGCAGTAAACTTATTGCAACTGCATGAGGCACTCTCAATGTGAGAGGGTGGAATAACACCACTGAGGCCGAAGCCTGTACTGCCATTGCAGCTGCAACTACTGCTTGTACACAGTGAGGCAAATATTGCGCCACTGGGTCTAACTGTGATGAATAGTAGGCTATGGGGTGTTGCTTATCCCCATGTTGTTGCGTCAATACAGATGTCATATACCCTTGCTTACAATCTACGGTCTGAAAGAACCGTTTGTGATAATTTGGAAGTCCTAAAACTAATGAAGAAGCTATCAACTGCTTCAACCTGCAGAAAGCTGTTTCTGCTTCGGTTGTCCATTGTAAGATATCTTGTGCTGCCATTGGTGTCTTATATATCAAGTCAATCAGTGGAGCAGATTCCAAAGCATAATTTGGTATCCAGCTCCGACAAAAATTAGTTGTACTTAAGAAAGACATCATTTCTTTCTTGGTCATTGGCTTGGGTGCTTGCAAAATTGCTGTTTTTCTTTCCTCATCTAGTATTCTACCTTCATTGGATATTACATATCCAAGGTATCTAACTTGTTTCCTCCAAAGTTGTAACTTACTTTTGTTTACTTTGTGTCCTTGTGTTGCTAAAAATTTCAATAATGCTACAGTATCCTCCCTGCACTGTTGCTGGGTGGGGGCAGCTTGCAAGATGTCATCTACGTAAAGTAGAATTTGACTGCATCCCGGTGGGGTAAACCCTGCCAGGTTGCTAGCCATTTCTTGTGCAAAGATTGTTGGACTCTCACAATATCCCTGTGGTAGTCGAGTATACGTATACCTTTTACCCTGAACTGTAAATGCAAACCAGTATTGACTATCAGGATGTATAGGTATTGAAAAGAAAGCATTGCTAATATCTACCACAGAGAAATACTTCTGTTGTGGTTCTAAATCATTTAACAAAGTATGTGGGTCTGGCACCATGAGTGCTCTAGGTATTACTGCGCTATTTACAGCTTGTAAATCTTGTACCATCCGCCATTCCCTGTTTGCATTTTTAACAGGAAATAGGGGTGTATTATATGGTGAATCAGGAGATTCTACCAGTACTCCTTCTTTGAGTAATGCTGCTATTATAGGTTTAATTCATATTTCTGCATCCTTTCTCAAAGGGTATTGTCTTTTCTGTGGTCTAAAAGCTGACTTTGGGGTAATTGTAACTGGTCATGCTGTTCGAATAAGTCTTACATCTGACTTGCCTGTTGACCAAAGAGTTGTTGGAATTTCACATAAGGCCTTTTCTTCTTCTTCTAATAAAAATGCTAATCAGCTGTCCTCGCTAGATTGCAAGTGTACAGCTGGATGTGTTTGTGTCAACCAATTCAATTTTTTTTTGTATCCCTTGTTCTGACAGTTCTAATTCAGTTTGTTTCTCCCATCTTGTTACTTTTTCTCCTGAGTCTGCCCATTTGACACTTTTATTCTTTGTCAAGCTGACATGTGGCAACCGATTTGATCTATACAATGCAAGGAATTCTTGAGGTAATGAACAGCTAACTACACTGTTCCCCTCAGTATCCCAGTACAAAGTACACAAAACCAAAACTAGTTGCATGATTTCTAAACAATTCTTGCTCATACTCTCTATCAGGTCCTGGTGTAGTACAGTAGCATAGAGTACAGTGTAACAAATGCTGTCGATCAGTGTCAAGGGAGGGGGCTTTACTAATGGCTACGTTCATCAGTTCCTCGGTTACTGCCCCTGGACCAGTCATGACTAGGTCCTGGCTGTACCAATAAAAGGTTTCACCCTCCGATCGCACTACAAAGGTATCCATTTGTCTCTGTGCTTCCATACCTTGTACAGTTGGAACTACTGCTATGCAAAATATCTGCATAAGGTCCCTGCCCAATAGGTTTACTGGACACTTTGCAGAAACAACTATTTTACTTCTCTGGGTCATACCTGTAACAGGGTCAGTTATTGCTATATCATGGGAAAGTGGTTCCCTGTATAACTGTCCATTTGCGGCCTTTACTAGTATATAATCAGGTGATTCAGAATGTTCTGGCAACTTGGAGGGGTGTATCAAAGTCCGTAACGCTCCTGAGTCACATAGGAATTTGACTTCCCTTCCCTCCACTAGAAGTGTAACTTCCGGCTTTGTATCTGCCAAGTAGAGCTCTAAGCTCAATAATGCTAAGTCCAAAATTTCACTTCCTTCATCCTCCATATCTACTTGCACTTCCTCTACTCCCTCTATCACATTTACATTTGTTTTCTGTTTAGTAACTTTTCCTGATGATTTCTGACTTTCACTTGATGTATCCTCACTATCATATAGTCAGTCCTCATCTCCCTTATCCTCTGTGATTACCTTTTTGTTTTGCCTGCAATCCTTTGCTAGATGTCCTTTTTTCCAACACTTGAAGCATTCACCTCTCTTTTTCCTTTCTTCAAAATCTTCTGATCGTTTCTCAGACTGTTTGTTTCCCTGGGCATTTTTCTTGCCCTTTTTACCTGACTGTAATACAAATACTTCAGCTCCGTCTTCAGCAGTGAAGACTTGCACCTTTTTTTTCTTTTTACTATTAAAATGTCTCTCAGCATGTCTAGCGTATTCGAGTAAGGCTTGTAGCCTCCCTGTTCGATGATCTATCATATGCTTCGTAATGAAGCTGCTAATAGGTGCAATGCAACCTTTCAAAAATGCATTTTTTAATTGTTGTTCATACGGGGAATCAGTTGTTTGTCAGGAACCGACATACCACTATGATTATTAAAACATTCTAATAATCTAGCACAATATCTATCTATTGTCTCATTTTCCTGTTGTATGCATTGATTAATGCAAGTCCAGTCTGCTCTGGGTTTCCATTTCTCAGAGATTCGGTCTGTCAGACCTTTCACTCTGTTGTCTAACTCTGCGTCACTATGTGGGAGTGGTCTAAGCTCTGCATTACGAGGATTCCAGGCGCCACAAATCATGTGCCAATCCGGACCTATAATTTGTCTTACTACTTTTTCTACTTCTTCCCCATTCAAGTGGTAACTTAACCTCATGCCTTGTAAATCTTCTAAAAATTTCGTAAAATTAACTTTCGGATGGGGGATTCCCTCAGTAGCCTTCCGGTGTCCATGGTCTATATACTAAGAGTGTTGAATCCTGCCCTTCCTGTCCTGCCTGAGGATTTGGAACTTCTATAAGTGGGCATATTTCTTCCTCACTCTCATCCTGTAGATTTCTCTCTATTTGGTATGATTCTGTGTCCCTATGTGTTTTACGTGTTCGGGACCTAGTCTCAATAGGATCTCTAACAAATAGTTGTGGTTTTGCTGAAACTTCAGGATAACGCGGAGACGGACCAGCCTGTCCACTCGCTTCATATCCTGAAAAGGGTAAGGGAGGGGGTAAGGGAGGAGGAGGAGGAGCTGTCACTATTACCAAGTTATTATCCTCTTTGTCTAAAAATAATGTTTTTGAATTTTTAAGCTTCTGTTCTCTACGATTTGCTTCCTCAATCCACCTGTGTGCCTGAGGAACGCCTAGTTGGCGTTGCTTTTTTGCCTGACCTCCTGCATCAGATTTAAGCTGTTTAAGGAGTTTAACTAGTGAAGGTTTATCTAGTTTACCATCAAATTCATATTTGTTAACCCATTTTGTATAATACCTAACCTTATCAGAACGCTGTAATTGCATGTATTTTGCGTCTTCGGTTAGGGGCAGATCTCGCGAGTTAGTGCACTGATTACCCATGCCAAAGAAAATGTTATGTAACCCTTTTTTTATCACGTGATATCAAGTTCTTAGTTCCTGTTTACAGTTTATCTAGAATAACTGCCTACCTTATTTTGTTACCCTGATCTATGACCAAATATACAGTACTTCCTTTTGTCCCTGATCTGCAAAACAAATCTTGACAACAATATACTGTAACCTAGTCCCTGATCTAAAACAGAAAAAAGGCAAATTCTTCCTACCTGAGCCTCCGGTATTGAACTGTTCGAATGTCCACTCTTCGGCCACAGATCAGAAAGTGGCCAGCCTCTTTACACGACAATTCAGTCGGAGGTCTTTTCACCCAAGAAGAACCGTTTCAGTAACTTCTCCTGCGCAGTATTCGACCACTGGTAGACTCTGATCTGCAGCTGTCTGAGGGAATTTTCCGTCTGCGAAGGACCAAACTGTTAAATAAAATTAATAATTCAATACACTGGAGGTTCAGATTCAAAAGTTTACTAGTGTACACCAGGAGGCAAAAAACCATACAAGTACAGAATTTTGTCTGACATGAAACAGGAAGCACACAATTTTATATAGGTTTAACATTCAGGCTATGCCCACCTTACTGACGTGATATGTCACAGGGCATCTACATCACTTTAGCTTACAAGCCTCTATTCTTTTAATCTGCTGATGCAGTATGTTTTAAAAAAACTTTTCCTCTAGATACAATACGGCCTTGCTATCCAGCTGGTCAGTCATAATGTCTTTCTGTAAAATTACTTGTTCAAGGTTTCATATCAGTTCGAATACAATAGCAGCTTTAGTCTTTTAATGTATGTCTTTGTTCTCTGTTATACTTTTTCACACAGCTGCGTGCTATCTAAGTAACACATATACAAGGCCAGATCATTTCAACAGGAAAGAGCAGAAGATTTCATTATTTCACACATTTAATTTCCTGACCCAGCAGATAATCATTTGTGAAAAGCATAAACATTAAAACTTGCTAAGCCAGCATTCGGCCAGGGTCAGAGATCAGCTTTTGCTTCAAGCCACACTGCAGTTTCAAAACTACTTCACATTTAGAAATGAATTAATTTTACTACTATATGATTAATAGAATAAAATGCATTATATACTACTTTGCTTTTAAGCTAGCATTTCTCATGTATTCAAATACACACTTTTCTAACAGTTACCATAAATTTTCCGTAAGGTATGAACCCTGAAATTCAAATGTCTGTAATTATTTTCTGACTTCAGTCTTCAATGATTTGCAAATAATTTGCCAGGAAACCAAAATGTTATGAGGCACATGCTAAAAATATGAGGCAAAAATCTGGACATTCTGTGAAAAAATGGGCAGCTGAGGGGTATGTCGACATGTGAAAAAATGACTTAAGGAGTCATTTTGAAAACCTCTTTCCATACAAGGGTAGTATTTAATGGTACATTTTTACAGCCATGGATAATGGCAGAACTTGTTAGATTACTTAGAATGTAATATTCTTTAGCTGACTACAGTCACTACTTATAATGAAGCAGGTAGACAAGGGTCTTGTTTTAAGTTACAGGCAAGTCTTGTTAGAATATTACTAACCAAGGCTATATTTATCTGAATATGCAGTATGAGTTATTTACCTGGAAGATGAATATGTCAGAGTGGGACATAATACATCTGTTTCCAGAGTGTATTATCTCTTTGAGAGGACAGTAGGTGTACATTATGCAGTGGTTAACTACTTCTACTATATAAAAAAGACACAGAGTAAAAAACATATGACACAACACTTTGTTATGAAAAAAGAAGTCTGTTGTCGGAGCTATAGCTGCAAATATACTTAGCACTCCATCAGCAATCCAGAATCAGGCTATATTTAATAAGCACATATATCAGGACAAAGTATTTAACTAACATAGCTTGTATCTTAATAGGTTTATTAATCTTAGTTTGGATTAATGTAGTAAAAGGGCTGTGCGGTGGTGCAACAATTAGTGTTGCCACCTCACAGCAAGAGGTTCTTTGGTTCGATCCTTGGCTGGGGTGCCTTCTGTGCAGAGTCTGCATGTTCTCCCTGTGGTTGCGTGGGTTTCCTCCCACATCTCAATGACATGCTGTAGGTGGATTGGACACTTTAAATTGGCCCTAGGTGTGAGTGCGTGCATGTGTGCCTTCCATGGAAGGTTGGGTGCTGGGCTGGCAACTCGACACCGTAAAACTCCACTGCCAATCATGACAGGACAGGTGATCCACTGTGGTGACCCCTATCCAGGAAATGCTGAAAGAAGAAGAAGAAGTTTGGCTTAATGTAGTAGTATTAGTTTTACTTTAGAAAGCATGATGTTACAAGAAAAGTCTATGCTAATGCAGCAATACTTTTGTAGACAGTCTTGGCAGCTGACACCAGATTGACCAGGAATTAAGGATTTTTCCTTAAAAACACAGAGGATTGTAGAATAATTCCTATATAGGCTGTTTCTACGTAAATATTCAAAATGTCTCTTTTTGAGCCTTAATTCCTCTTGAAAAAAAAACATTTGGCACAATTTAAAATTGTTGATATGGGATAAGTAGATAAGGGATTATGGATGCATGCATCAGATGAAAAAGGATGCAGCATTCATTCACTAAAACAATGATGGATTCAGGTTATGCACAGGAATCAGTAGGAAGAGAAATTATGATATAATTGGTAAAGTTGGGTTCTAGACATTTTGGGAAGATGATAAACAATATGATTTAATTGTTGATGAGTTGTACAAACCATTGATATGGAAACTAAATACTATAGAATTACATGTCTTATATTCACAATGGACACATTTTTCTACTTTTAACTGAAGTATTTTTTGAATGTTAAGATGAGGTTTATACTGTACTACTGGTTATATATAGGTGGTCTACTGGAGGTGAAATGATTTCTGTTCTCAGCCAGCATTACTTAACAGAAAGACATTTGATGGTAAGTATGCCTCGTATGCCTTGTCAGTGCCTATTATTACAGTTGACAAACAGCTTTATATGATGTTACACAACCTGACTGTCCTTAAGTGAATAATTTAAAGACATCACTAGTATGGTCATCAGGCATTGGTGGTACTGAAACACAGAGAGGGACTGATAATTAAAGTCATTACTCTGAATTGACATATTACCTGGTGGAATGAGGGTGTTAAATTCTTCATAAAAAATATACCTCCATGGGTTCAGTTTTTGCATGCAGCATGCACCCCATCTTTGCTGATGATGTGTAGTAATTCTGAGTGTCATAGTCTGTTTAGATTATAAAACCAAGCAAATAATGAGAAAACTATCACTGCTTAGTAGTGATACTGATGTACAAAAGATATTGATAATGGGTATTAGAAGGAAGCTGCCGTAAGCAGAGGTAATAAGGGGAGTTGAAAGGAGAGAATTAATTTTAAAGAATATTTTAGGGTACAGTTTGCTTCCTCTGTGCTTTCATTTTTTTTTTTTTTTTTGCAGTGAACATATTACTTGAGCACTTTCATTTTTTTCTGGTGCTTCTATGTTAAGAGTGAGCCTGTGGTAGGGTTGCCACCTTCCTTTGTGGCTAAAACTGGAGTAAAGCCACACCCCTCACGTCACCAGTAACCCCGCCCACCCCCTCTCCTGCCCACATTCTGCCCATTTTGTGACGTCGTGATGACATCACTTGGTGGGGAACTCCCTCTTTCTTCGCTCTTGCTGCCTGCTTTTGGCTGATTTACTATGCTTTTCTGTAAAAAAAGCATAGTAAATCAGCCGATTTACAAAATTCGATAGTCTGTTTCCTTTTTGAAACAGAATACCGGAGTTTGTACAGTGTTTTCTGGACTACCGGAGAAACAGTTTGATTTCCTGATAGTCCGGAAAAAAAATGGAGGGGTGGCAATCCTAGCCTGTGGGTGAGATATATTTGTTGTTATCTCAGAAGCAAAGAAGGTAGAAAGGTCTTAGTTTACTGGTACAGTGATATACTGTCTCAGAAGATGCAAAATCTGAAAACAAAACAAAAAAATCACAAGAAGACAATATGAGAAAAGAGGATAACTTAGAATTTAACAGATGGATGGACATTGGTTGAAAATATTTTTGAACACTGAATTATTTCACTTTCCACAACTTTCTACATGATTTAGTTACACTGTTTGTAAGAAAATAAAGTAAGTCTTGTTTATTCAGCCTTAACTTGCTTCAAGGGATTTTGTGTATTTAATGTGATAGATTTGGTTTCCTATACAAGCTGGGAGTAACAGAGTTCACTGTTAGATGATTCAGTATAAGTGTATCTAACAGCCAAACATTTATTTCTTTTTTCTTTTTCGTAACACAGCCTCTATTAAACAAAACATACTTAAAATAACAACTAGTATTATATGGTAAGTGAATACAGAGTAAAAATTGCAAAACAATATAATCTGTATTAGTAAACATCTAATAGATCATAGCACCGCCAAATAAGAACAATATTATTATTATTTATTATTTATTTGCATTTGTTTTCCGGAATAGTCCACTGGGCCAAAGACCCCATTTTCAGTGGATGCCTGTGGAGAAAAGCTCACAGATCATAAGAAACAGAACATAAAATAGATACAATAACAAGCACATAACATAAAGCAAATACATTTGGATTAAGTACATTACTGGAGAATAAACAGCAATAGTGTGACATGAATTAGGTACAATTGGAATGAGTTTGTTACAGGGCTGTATACAGTTGGAGTAAGTTTGCTTCACTGCTATATACAGCCTAGTGAAGCAATTTAAATTGAAATGATAACAAAAAGACTAGATTCAGCACATTGCATACAATTTCTAACAGGTGAATTGAATTACAAAATGACACGTTTATTCATTATATATTAAAATGATAGGTTCATACATATGTATAACAGAACTTTGTATGCAGAAAATCATGTTTGAGGAATAATCTAAACATTGGGTCTAGATCCTGATATGCCATAAACAGGTTTTGTTGAAAGAATTAAAAATACTGTAGCTAGTTAGAGTCCAAATGTTCCCAGTATTTAAATATTGTTGTGAATAAAGAAGCCACCAATACCCTAATCCTACACCAAGTGGAAGTTCAAAAATTGATATCCTCTTGGTGATATAGTAAGAGTCAAAATTTTGCATTACATGAATCTGAAAGGGGATCCTTGTAGATCGTCGTACTATTTTAATAATTTTCCCACCTACTCTTGACCTTGATATATACCCATATCATATGAAAATAGTTACAGTGCCATAGCCAATATTGGGCATTCACAACCTTGTATATTTGTTTATGAAAGAGCAGTGTTAATTGCTGCAAATGCAAACAGTTTAAATAGTGAATTTTACCATGGGGGAAGTGATCTTTGAGTGCATCTTTGTCAAACTTTGATGCATTCTTAATGTTGTATGGTAGATCCTAACATCAATCCCCATTTCTTAATTACAGAGTCAGGTAGATCATGGTCTAACTGTAGCCACTGTCTTTAATGAATCTTGCTGGTATGTTTATCTTGGAAAAAGAGATTGTGAAAGCTGTTTGAGCTTGCTGATTAGCCACTGGAGCATGGGAGAACAGCTAAAGTGACTTTTATTGAGACATGTATGAAGTTGTAAGATTTGCCACCACTGTATCCTCTGCTGTCCATAATTTGTAAAATCTGACCTGCTTATTTCCACTAACTTTAAATTATGACTGGAGTGTTTCTCCCCGGGCCTCCGCTGAAAACAGGCTCTGTGGAACCTAGTCGGACATTCCCGGTCAACAAATGTTAAATAAAAATAAAAAAATAAATTTACATCATCTCATATATTAATATATGAACTATCCCTTGGTCTACCCAGTTTTCCCAAAGAAGGGTTTAGAATCAATCTTTAAAAGTGAATTCATCCAAACTCAGGTGGTAGCTAATAAATCATGTCCTTCCACCTATTTTATGAGATATAGAAGGTAACTAATAAATCATGCCTTTGCACCTATTTTGTTTGGTGTTACAAATGATATTTGTAATCATCATTCTAGTAATCTATCCATCAGGTTAATATCTTCTCTCCAAAAAGAAAAAGCCTTGGTATCCCTCGAAGTCTCAGAAAACCTAGTATGCAACCTATACTTGGTCAAAAACAAATCAAGCAGAAATTTTGCAATGTGGAGGGTGTGAAGTTCACTCCTTGAAATATGTTATGCATCTAGTTCCCTAATAAAATCCAAACTTTAAAATGCAAGTTACAAAATAATAAAATAGTAGGTAGTCCACAGGTGAGTTTAAAATGGAATATCCTTTACTGAAACACACAAACGATTCTAGTTGAGTTTTATGAAAAGCATTAACGACATTCATTAATTTATATATAATCAGGTTATTTGGAGCAAGGGAGTAGTTACAGAGGGTGGTTCTGTTAAGAACAATAAAAGTATTAAACTCATTCCTTTAACCACCCTTCCCCCTTAACACCATAGTATAAACTGAGACTATGCTACCTTAGATCTGAAACTTAAAAGTTAGAGACAAATTAAAATATAATACAAGATCAGCTTATTAACGCTAACCTACTAACCCAAGCTTTATTAATTAAGAAACCAACTCACTAACAAAGTGATTAACCAATTAACTAACAAAAAGATCTAACGCTAAACATCTATCAGAATAAATATTACTAACTTATAAACTGAAATAGTTTTAATAAAGATCGCTTTTTTACCAAATAAATATGTCATCAGGTTTTTGTGTAAAAAACATATCATAATATTAATGAACATGTGCATAAATCTACAAGTGAACACCTAAGTAGGCTGAAAACCAAAGCTATAATTGCTAAGGTGGAAATATAGTGAAAATGTTAGAAATAGATAGTGAAAAATGTTAGAAATAAAGCATTAAAGCCCTGGGGATCTGTTCAAGTGTGGCATCTAACTAAGAAAGGATTGGGTTTAAATGAGTAAAAGTATCAGAAAACAGTACCAATGTCAGTTATTTTCACTGCAAACTATTTACAGTGTTTGATAGTTGTTTATAACAATATTAGCATTTATAATATTAACGTGCAATGTCAGCATTAATCAGTCCCAAATCAGACTTTTAATAGTCTTTTGAACAGTGAAGCAGTTCTAGTTTGCTTTTTATGGAGCAATAATAATTAAGGTCTGGTTTTCTAAAATATTTCAGTTTCATCTGTCACAGTAGTTCATGTTTTTGTAAAAGATTAGAGATGTTTTTTTTCCATTTCAAAAAGGTCCACACGATCAGTAATTTGAAAATGAAAGCCAGTGTTTCTTTTGTGAAGCTACAGGTGCTGAGCCAGTGCATTATTTTTGTACTTAGCTCTAATTTCAGAAAGATGGTCAGAAATCCTTCTTTTAATCCTGTTGAGCATTTTTCCCATATAAAATGATTCATAGTCATTGGGGCTTGCCCTGTAAACCACCTGCATTGAGTTACAGTCACCTCCTGCATTAGTTTTAATCAGTTTCCTCAAATAAGGGAAGAAAAACATGTCTCCCTTCTGTATGTGCTGACAAAAAAATAATACAGCTGGCTCCACACTTATAAGTGGATGTATCCAGTGGTCTGGGCCTACCTTCAACCTAACTCCTGACGTTTCTGGCTTTCCTATACACAAAGGAAGGGGCTTCTCCAAGGATGTCCATTAGATACAAGCTTTTAGTAATTATGGCCCAATTCTCTCTAATAATATTAATGATGCTGTAATACTCAACATTAAAAGTCAAGATACAACTGTCTTTAGATTTGTTGCCCATAGGTTTCTTTAAAATCTTCATATAAGGACTATTAATTGCTGGTGAATTTTACTTTTTATTTCAATTATAGGTTCCAAATTGCTTCTTAAAATATTGCCTTTGTATCTCCTCACCAAAAAGTCATTTTCAAGATCATTTAGGTTCTTAAGAAAGTGTTCCATTTTCGTGGTGATCCTGGCCAACCTTTAGCCCTGGGACATAACGTTATATTTTGTCCTGATGGGATGGACACTCTTATTATATAGTAGTAGGATTACTCTGGTAGGTTTTCTGTAAAGATCTGTGTCAATTTTACCTTGGTCAAAGTCTTTAAAAATCTGCATATCTAAGAAGACTGCTGAGGTAAGGCTGTTGGAAGAGGTGAAATGTGGAAAGCTGATGGTTTGATTCAGATTTGATAAAATCTTCTAATTTAGCACTGTCTCTTTCCACACAATAAAGATGTCATCAATAAAGCGCAGATACACTGTGATATGTTGCATGTATTCTCTGTTGTTAAAAACATAATCATCCTCCTCCCGCTTGCTTAGGGTTAAGTTGGCCAGGCTAGGGCCGTAGCTGCCTCCATGGCTATACCAGTCTTTTGCTCATAGTAATTTATATTAAACGTAAAAAAAATTGTAGCTAAGCACCACATCTAAAAGTTTACCCATTCTTTGATGTTATGCTGGTGTGCCATTGTTGTTTTTCCTGTAAAAATCAATCACTGTTTCAATACAATAATTATGTGGAGGTGCAGTATATAATGATTCAACATCTATTGTTAATAAAATGCTATCAGCATCAATTGTACTTTTCAGCTATAATTCCAGCATAAATTTACTGTATGTCAAGGTTTACAAAAGGAATGTACTGGCCACTTTTTAAGAAAATAATTAACTTATAAGTGGTATACAGATCTGTTCTGGACAGGACTATGCTGTGCTGATATTCAAACATTGCTGAGAGATGGTGCCTGGAAGCCATTCTGTAATTAAAACTCAATAAGGCACCTGGAAATGTCAGTATAATACCTGAACTATGCAACATTATGACTAAAGATACTTTGAGTATTTTACTAGAGGTATTTTCAATAGCTAAAGGACTTATGAAGATGCCACCATCCTGGAAATATACACTAATATCCCCAATTTTAAAACCTGACTAGGGCACAACACAGTGTTCTTCATATAGACCAATTTCATTATTAAATGTAGATTATCAAATATTCATGGCAGAATATACCTCTAGAATAAAACAATTTCTTCCAATGGTGATAAACAATGATCAGACTGGGTTTATAATGAACAGGAACACCTATGATAATACAAAGAGAATGCTATCAATAATTGATTTTACTAATAATTCAAAAAAAGGATCTAACTTTGGTTAGTCTGGATATCAATAGTGCATTTGATTCAGCTAATTGGAAGGACTTACTATTAGTAATGGAGGAATGTAATTTTCCAAACAGTATCTTACAATTAATCAACCTTCTCTATGAAAACTCATTTTCATATATTTAGATAGACTCATATACTTCCCAATCAATCAAGATTACTAAAGGAACTAAATATGGTTGCTCCTTGCCCCATTGCTATTTGCTATAGTTATGGAACCTTTTGGAAACTGTACAAATTCAAATACAAATATCAAAGGTATTCTAATAAATAAGTATTTAATCATGAAAACACAGTTATTTGCAGATGACATCCTATTAACTTTGACTGATTGCAATTCTTCTCTTATTGTAGTATTCCAAGCAATAAAAATATTCCAGAAGAAATCATGATTCAGTTTTAATGAGAATAAGATTAAAGTACCACCTGTTAATTAAAATAGTAATAAATTAGATGAGAAATTACATAAATATGTTGTGCAAGATGGTAAAAATCACTTACTTAGGGATAATCTTGTCTGATAATATTAAAGATATAAGAACCCTTAATTATAATAATAACTTAAAATTGCATAAAACAAACTCTTAATAAATGGAATAATTCTTTGCTAACTATGGAAGAGAGACTCTCCTTAATTAAAATGATTATCCTTCCTAAAATTCTATACATTCTTTATCCCTCTAACTTCCTCCAAGAAAATATAAAAGAATATAATTCTTTGTTTCTGACATTTTTATGGTTTCCTAACAAGCCTAGATTGACTTTAAACCATCACATTAGAGACTGGACATCGGGTGATGTTGGTCTTCCAGATTTAGAATTATATTCCTTATCCTCAATTGTTAAGACTATAATGTCTTGGTTAAATAGCAATTATAATGCCAAATGAAAAGATATTGTGGGAGGTATTTGGTGTAAATCCAATAATTTAACAAAATCATACCATGCTAAAATAGCTACTTATAAATTTCATTGGTTAGTAAAAGGCTATTTTATAGAAAACAAAAACAAACCAATTAATACTTATTATATTAATACAATAATAACCTCCTTCAAAAATTTATATAAAATATTGATTTTCTTTGTAATTCCAATTGTCTATCCTCAAAATAGTAATAGACTTTCGGCTTTTTCTGGTTAGGGGTCACCACAGCGGAATTCCGGTCTGCTCATGATTGGCAGTGGAGTTTTACGGTGCCGAGTTGCCAGCCCGACGCCCAACCTTCAAAGAAGGCATGCCCATTCATGCTTGCACCTACCTGCATGTCTTTAACATCACTCAACCACGAGGAGGACATGTAGACTCCACACAGAAGGCGCTCCAGCCAAGAATCGAATGGGAGACCCTCTTGCTGTGAGGTGACAATGCTAACTGCTGCACCACCGCGGCATAAGTACTCAAAATAGTAATAATACATTTAATTCAACAACAATGGCTACATTTAAAGACAAAAACCTGTTATACTGGTATCATTCGTAGATTGCCCAATGCAAGGTCAAACTCCAATGGCAAAAGAAACACACCAGACTCCTCCACTAAAACTCCATTTCCAGCCTTTGGCCAATATTTCTGACAGAAAAAAAGCTTCCTCACAAAAGATGATGATGTAGAAGGTATTTCTCAATGAGGTACTAATCTGTCCAGCCTTGGTGAAGTGCTGGCCAACAGTCAATCACTTGAAGTACACAGGGCAGAGCATATTTCAGTATCAAGAAACTTGTGATGTTTTGACACCCTAATCACTGACCGTGCAGTAGCTAATGCATGTGTAAGGTGCCCTAAAGCTTTGGAAGCTGGCTGATTGCTCTGATCCTTGGCAGAATGTCCAATATAGCTTAGGCTACAGCAAGAGTGATCTTTTGAACATCTGCTGTGTTGGTAAGTTTGCTTACACAGCTGTACTTTTCTGGATCATGCTTGCATATTTGATTTCATCATTTTCATATATGATAGCCCTCATTATCATAATGATGTCCATTGCATTTCATTATGAGGTTATTGTTTTGCAATGCATACCACATTATTTTACCAGGTAGCACGGTTGTACTACGTGTCTCTGGCTCTCCCTTCCTGCATGCTGCTACTCATTGTGCTAATTTTATTAACATGGTACTCTTTGTTTCTGAATTCTCTTTAACATCCAGTTAGTGTAAGTTAATTTGATATTAACAATATCAAATGTCACACAATGTTCAGCATTTCAGTTTTAGCAATGTAATATGCTTGAAATGCACTTTTCATACGGGTTTATATTAGAACATTGACAAAGAAGTTAATTGAATGGCTTTATAATTGAAATTGCCGGTAAAATAACTCACTTTTGAGGGGGGGGCTGTGCCCCCTCCCCCTGCTAATTATATATTCCAACTCTGAGATCGCACTATAGTGAGGAAAGGGCAAAATTTCCAATCTTCACTGCACCATGATCTCACAAAACACACTTCTATTACCAGCATTTTCAAGTATAAAGCCGTTCGATTAATGGCTTTGTCAATGTTCTAATATAAACCCTTTCATAGTTTCGCTTTGTATATGCAAGAATACGGCATTTGTAGCAAAAGAATAATTAACAAGATGATGTGCACTAAGGGTTGATAACGGCATATCGTCATCATCTAAAATCATTGTGTTGATAAGTTCATTCATACAGAGTACATTTTCTGAGTTCTCTTTCTCAGTTCAGTATTCCTCAGTTCCGTATTCATAATACAGTCATCCCAAATATTTAGCATTTTTTGGGTATTTTACTGTATAATGTGTGTAACAGTTATATTCATTGATAACACAGTACCCCAATTTCATAAGCAATAATATACATGATACAGAACATTGTTAGTAAAGCATATAGATGGCTTCAACTGTTCCTGGGTATATATTTAATGTTTGATAACAATACATTGTGTATAATCTTTGAGGGATACATTTAGCTGTTAAAGATTCATTGGCTGAAGATTTGTTAGTTTGAGCACAGAGCATGGATATCTATTGGTGTAATATACTTCTTTGCATATTTCTTTGAGTAAGTTGCATGTTTTTCCCACTGATTATAATCACAACTAATATGTATCAAAGGTGCTCTTATTGAAAAAAAGAAATTACAAAAGTAAGATGTTTCTTGCTGCCTGCTGATAAAATATAAATAGTTGACAAGTAAATAAATAGACATATAGATAGATAGATAGATAGATAGATAGATAGATAGATAGATAGAAAGCAGATAGATAGACAGAAAGATACACATATACATACATAAATGAACTGAAACGTTATTTGAAAAGGAAAGGAAAACATTCAGACAGACATTGTAGAACCTTCTAAGTGATCTTACACATCATTACAGTAGAATGAATAGTAATGCTTGCCCATTAGTTGTGGTTGTACATCAGCATGCAACATACTTTCCACTGATGTTGTCAACATCAGTAGGTTGTAAGTTCTAGTCATACACCAGGGGGATGTTGTGATCTTCAAGTGCCAGTCTTAGGGTGATAAATTATAGGTAGATCCCAAATGACTTTGCTGTTTGGTATTGTGCATATATATCAAAGGTTCCTTTGCACATGTGGATGAAGGACATGGGGGTTTACTGGTGCCTTAGCCAAATTTATCTGTAGTCAACATAAATACCTTAGTGCTCCCCCCAAAAAATTCATACATCTATCGATCTTACCCAGTAAATAATATGAAATGAAAAATAAATTTGTTTCACAGTTTGTGGTTTCATTTGTAAACTACTAAGAATGAAAAACTGCTCAAAAATAGGTGTTGTATGAGACAACAGTGACAAGAAACAGAGTCAGGACATGACACTGTGAAGATAAAATGATAGATTAAATCAACTTCTTGAAAGGCAACTGTACCTGGGAAATACCGGAAGAAAAAGAAGGACAGGTTGATTAGCCTTAACTTATTTGATCTTTCTGTAAGAAAAATGTCTAGAAGCCATGCTGTCTTAAAATGTCACAGTAACGCTGACAACTGTTATTCATCTGGAGAAGGACCTGCTCTTTTCTGGCCCTTAGCTTTAAGCCATTTTAATCTGTTTGTGTTTCTTTCTGGGAAATGATAATAACTTCAGTAAGATATTTAACATCAGAGTCAAATTTTATTTTTCACAAATATTATTCATTTAAATACTGAGAGATTTGCAAAGTAAACCAAACAAGATTATTCTGGATTGACATTCATTAATGGCTGCTCTTTGGATAGGACTGAAGCTGATTTTTTTTTCAAAAGTAATTCTGCTTTATTTAAAATGAGCTACAAGTTTATGGCTCAGAAAGAGCAGCACTTTCTTATTGTAATTAGTGGTCAAACATTCCTGCTGGCTTATGGATATTTACCACAAGATGGCAACATCAACACAGTGCAAGCAGCCTAGTTCTACAATCTGATACTGACCTTTGTCCACATAACAACATACAATGTCTGTTGCCAAAGCGGAATTTATGCAGGCTACTTTTGAATTGTTAGCATAAAGAATCAAGAAAACAAACGTGCAATTCTTTAGTAAGCATGGGTCTCTGCATAACATAATGTACACATTAAAAAGTTATTTTGCATTACTTGACCAGACACGATCATGAGCGACACAATTTATTTTATTATTATTTATTTTATTTTACATTTGTTGATTGGGAAAGTCCGACTGGACACAGGTCCATTTTCAGCGGAGGCCCGGGGAGAAAAGCTCCAAACATTAATACAGAAAAAAGTAGCTAAAAACAGTCTTCTACATCAAAGATAGTAAACAAGTATTACAGAGTATATACATGAGAACATATTTTATTTTTTTATTTTATTTTATTTTAGGACAATATATGTGACATAATGTATGATAAAGGACAGTTGTGCAAAAAATATTCAAACTTGACTTTGAAAAAGCAAACTACAAAAATTTGCAATACTGAAGATTAACTATTATACCATGACCCCCCCAAAACGTGCACGCTGATTGGCCAGCGTGCACATTGTAAATCGAGTTATACTAATGGAAAAAGG
>NC_056729.1:1139689183-1139731683 GCF_019279795.1 Protopterus annectens | reverse complement strand
GGTGTCACTCAACTTAGGAGTTTTTAACTCCAGGGGGGTGTTGGAGAGTGTTTATGTTATTAGTATATGTTGTAAATGTTTGTTAATAGTCATTATGATGTTCACTAAATTTAACAAAACTGAATTTAATATAAACATATCTTACTGGGAAACAATTTTATATGGTTCATATCTAACTTGTAATTGTTTTCCTTATAGTCAATCTTTATTGTATTCTAAAACATGGAAAAATTAGTCAAGTAATATTCAGAAATATAAACATTATATGACATTTTTAAATTGCATCTCATTAAACATTAATGGATTAAATAATGCTAACAAGAGAAGCTCTTTGAATAAATATCTTAAACTGCATAATTCTCAATTATTTCTCCAAGAAACCCATCTGTTAGCTGAATATATTATGAAAATAGATACTTAATCCTATAAACTTTTGATAAGCTCTGAGCATACACAAAAAAGAGGAGTGGCCATACTATGGAAAAATACATTGCATATGCCTAAAATAATTGACACATATACAGATAACAAAGGGATGTTATCATCAGTAGTTATAGAATTTAATAACATTTTGACTTTAATAAATATGTATTGGATTAATTGCATTGGACTACAAACAGTAAAACAACATTTAGATCATATAGTACATTTCTCTAAGGGTAATATTATTCTTGCTGGAGATTTTAATTGTATCTCAGATATAAAAGATTCTAGTCCTAATGGCAAAAGAAACATTTCAGCAATAGCCAAATTATTGAATGAATTCTCAGATTCATACATGCTGAAGGATATTAATAATTTTGCAGATGCTAAATCATTGTTTTATACATTCTACTCACATATACATAATTCATATTCAAGAATAGATAGGGTATTCATTTCTAATAACCTAACTGATTCCTTATTAAACTCAAACGTGATTTCATGTCCTCTTTCAGACCATAATTCCATAACATTTGATTTTATATTAAATTCCACATTTAATGTTCAAATTAAAAGGATACCCATGTACATAACTAAACTAAAAGATTTCACTAATTTAATTTCTATAGAATTACAAAATTTTATTGAACTTAATAACACACAGGGAACCTCTGACGTATATATCTGGGATGCTCTAAAAGCTTATCTATATGGTAAAATGAGTGATTGGTATAAAAAGAAAAGAATTTCATGGGATAAAGATCTCCAAGATTTACAAACAAAGTTAGATAATTTAAGACTTGATGTTTCAAGAAATCCAGATAAGAAAGCTAGAATAAATGAAATAAATACTTTGAACAATAAGTATATAGAAATATTAAATCATAAAGTCATGATTAATCTGGAGAAATATAAACTTCTAAATTTTTATGTAAATCCTAGCTCTATGAATATTCTAGCTAACAAAACTAAAAGGTTAAATAAGTTTAATCAAATTAATGAAATATATTCTCCAACAAAAATAAATAAGGTATCTGATTTACCAAATATATTTAGTGAGTTTAGAGAATGTTTCTTAAAACTAAATCAATCTAATGCCATGATTAATGGTACAAAAGGTATTCAATCTTGTATCAATAATAACATAAAGAACAGACTATCAGAAACACAAATAAAACTAATAGATATACAGATATCTTTTAAAGATATAAAAGATCAAATTACTAAACTTAAGCAAACTAAAGTTCCTGGTAACAAAGGTATAATTTCCGAAATATATAAAGTTTTACCTGCCAAAGCTTTAACTTTGTTATACACTGTATTCAATATAGCTCAAAATAATAACATTATACCCCCTTCTTGGATGTATACATTTATTTCTCCCATACTAAAGCCAGATAAAAATCTTATAAAATGTCATTCATATAGGCCCATTTCATTGTAAATTCAGTCTATAAAAATGTTCATGTCTATTTATGCTGACAGAATCAAACATTTTTTACCCTCCCTGGTAGACATGGATCAAACAGGCTTTATAATCTATAGAACTTCCCATGATAACATCAAAAGAATAATAACTTTAATTGAGTCAGTGAAAATCTTAAAGAATAATTTAACTCTAGTCAGTTTAGATATCAACTGTGCTTTTGACTCAGTTCATTGGGAATATCTTTCATTTTATTGAAGGAATTAAATTTCTCAAATAGCTTTATTAATCTTATTACTCAGTTATATAATGGAAGTCAAGCTTACATAAAAATTGGTACAAATGTATCCCAGAACATACCTATTGTAAAAGGAACCAGGCAAGGTTGCCCTTTATCTCCTCTTTTGTTCACATTAATTATGGAACCTTGGGCAAACTTAATAAGATATAATAGTATACAAGGTTATAGTTTAAACTTCAATGAAATATCAAAAATCCAAATGTTTGCTGATGATGTATTAATTACACTTGGTGGTACTAATTCCACCTTACAAGAATTGTTCAAAAACATGGATATATTTAAAAAAAATCTGGTCTTACTTTTAATAACAATAAAACTCAAATCCTTCTAACTGACTCAAAAAGTTATAAAATACAAGATAAATATAAAAATATATACCTCAATCTCAACAAATAACATATTTAGGTATAACTATAACAACTAATATTAAAGACATTTTACACCTAAATTATAGTAAAAGTATAACAACTATAGAGAGTTTAATAAGTAAATGGAACATAATTCTATTCACAATGGATGAAAAACTTTCCATTATAAAGATGATATTGCTTCCAAAAATCTTATACATAATACAATCTATATCTATTCCCCCTACAAACTCTTTAATTAAAAAAATTAACACACTGGTTAAAACATTTTATGGCATCCAATAAAGCCTAGAATTGCATTATATTATCATATGTATAGTTGGGAAAATGGAGGCATATCTTTACCAAATCTAGAAATGTATTCAATCTCATCAGTAATTAAAACAACTGTCTATTTTATAGATGGAGAGTATTTGGCAAAATGGAAAGAAATTATATTAAATTTATCTCAGAATACTAAAAAGAAAGTTACTATCCATCTGTTGAAACTAGCAAATAATTCATTTATATGGAATTTAAGAGATTACTTTTCCAATTATTCTACTCAAGTGTTTAAATCTATTTGTGTAATTCTAAAGGCCTTTAAGAACTATGTATTTAGGTTTAGAATCTTTGAGAATTGATTGTTTCTTATCTTTCCTATTGCCTATACACAAGGGATAATTCTCTCTACAGATTATTCTAAAATGTCACTATTTAAATAAAAGCATTTAATGTTTTGGCATCAAATGATAAATAAGAATGAGGCAAAATCTACTAATACTCTTGTAGAGGAATATAATCTTAATACTTTGGTTAGATTTGCAAGAGTTTAGAAAATATAGTCTAGATAAACTAGCTCTAATTCCCTCAAATGCTAAGAATATACCTAAAATAATTTATCAGTTAAAAATAGTATATTGTATATTTATAGAACAATTAAACAAGCTCTAGATGTATATTCACACAGCTATTGGAATACATTTTCTGTAATCAATACTTTTATTCCCTCAGAAAAAGACAAAATTAATTTCCTTCAGTCAACCAGCAAAACCACTTCTTCAATTAAATGGAGAATCCTCACATGGAGATTGTTAAATAAATCCTTTCTCACTCCACAGAAAATGAGTAAGATAACTAAACAAGATATTGTTTGCTGGAGATGTAATGCAGAAACAAATGCTGATTGGAATCATATATTTTATGACTGTTCATTGTTAAAGAAATTTTGGGAAGAAGTTAATATTTTTTACAGACAATTTTTACAGACAATTTTGTGCTCACCAAATCACTTGTATTACTCAACAAACCTGTTCCAGACTGTATAAAGAAAAGCAAATATTCTTTGCTCTGGTCTATATTGTCCATTGCCAGGAAAACAATTTCAAAAAACTGGAAGTCCTCATCTATTCCCGCATTTAAAGAATTTAAAGGTCTTCTCTTGGAAATATCTAAGTTAGAAATGTTGACTATTAAATCTAAATCTACAAGGAATACACATTTATATTACAAATGGGAAAACATACATGAACTATTAGTTAAAGAACTAGATAAATGATTAATGCAGTAATCTTTCTTTTTTTTTCCTTTTTCACTTATCTTTTTTTTTTTTACAAACATATTAATTTAACTGATCCTGTTATTTGATCTACAGTCATCATAATTGTGTATAGTTTTTTATTATAGTTATTGTATTAATATTTTCTTTTTTTAAATATTGTACTTTAAAAATTCTCGTTCAATCTTTTTCAAAATATTTGTTCATTGCAATAATGCTTTCAATAAAGCTGTTTAAAAAAAAAGAGAGTGAGAGAGAAAGTGAGAGTGATGTGTGAGTGAATGCATGAATGTAAACAAAGGAGACTGCGTGTGAGAGAGATCAAGAGAGAGTGAGACTGAATGTGTGTAGGAAAGTAGCTGGAGACTGTGAGAAATTGAGAAAGAGGGTGAGACCAATCTTGTGTGAGTGAATGTGTGCATGAAAGCAGAGGAGACTGTGTGTGTGTGTGTGTGTGTGTGTGTGTGTGTGTGTGTGTGTGTGTGTGTGTGTGTGTACATGTATGTTCATAGGTTCAAAGGTAGGTACTAGGATATTGGCCTTAGGGCCTATATAAGCCTAGCCAAACGGTACCCTGGCTTTTTCCACCCAAGAAAATTATTTTCCTGTGCCCCTATCGAGCAGAGCCACAGAAGTGATCCCCGGGGTGAATTGTTCATTGCAATAATGCTTTCAATAAAGCTGTTTAAAAAAAAGAGAGTGAGAGAGAAAGTGAGAGTGATGTGTGAGTGAATGCATGAATGTAAACAAAGGAGACTGCGTGTGAGGGAGATCAAGAGAGAGTGAGACTGAATGTGTGTAGGAAAGTAGCTGGAGACTGTGAGAAATTGAGAAAGAGGGTGAGACCAATCTTGTGTGAGTGAATGTGTGCATGAAAGCAGAGGAGACTGTGTGTGTGTGTGTGTGTGTGTGTGTGTGTGTGTGTGTGTGTGTGTGTGTGTGTGTGTGTGTGTGTGTGTACATGTATGTTCATAGGTTCAAAGGTAGGTACTAGGATATTGGCCTTAGGGCCTATATAAGCCTAGCCAAAAGGTACCCTGGCTTTTTCCACCCAAGAAAATTATTTTCCTGTGCCCCTATCGAGCAGAGCCACAGAAGTGATCCCCGGGGTGAATTGAAGAGTGCTAATGAGGAGCTTTGTTTGATATAGATAGGTAGTTTGTTCCAAAGTATGGGAAGTCTCTGGGACAGGAATCCATCCCTCCAGCATGTTCTGTTTATTGTGGTGACAAGGTTTAGGTCCCTAGAGCGTGTACCTCAGAGGGATTGGGATTTCTTTAAGTGGAGCATGTCCAAAAGATCTGGGTTTGACATAGTTTTGTGTGTTAGGCAGAGATCGCCTCTGAGTAGGCGATATGTAACGGAGTAAAGCTGCAGTTTTTTGAGATGGTCTGCATAGGGCATCTGTTTGAGGCCAGTAATCCTCTTTGTGAGATATTTCTGTGGCCTTTCTAGTTGTTGTAGATGTCTTGTGAGGTACATACCAAAAGAGGCGTTGTACTCTATAATGGGTCTAATGAGTGACGAGTAGAGGGGAACAATGACTTCTGTTTTCCTGGATGAGAAACCTTTTGTGATGAGGTGTGCCACGTAGAAGGATTTGCGACTACTGTGGTGATGTGATTATCAAAGGAGAGACTACTGTCCACCTGTGTCACAAGGTCTCTTATCACACTTTCGGTGTTAAGTAGACTGTCACCTATGTGGTAGTTCATGGGTACAGAGTTTTTACCAAAAGGGATGACAATGCACTTTTTGGCATTGAGCTTGAGGCCATGGCTTTGACACCAGGCATCTGTCTCAGCCAGGCCCTTCTGTAGGATTATGGCTCCTAGTTTGCAGTCATCTGCGAACTTTGTTAGCCAAAGACCTTCTGTGTTAGCCTGTACTTCAGAGAAGTAGATACCAAATAGGAGAGGACCCAGGACTAAACCCTGTGGTACTCCACTTGTCACTGGTCTGAAATTGGATTTGGAGTCTGCTACTTTCACAGTGTGGGTTCTGTCATGTGTGTGAAAGCAGACGAGACTGTGTATGTGTGTATGGCATTGTGAATGGGCTGTATGTAAAATTGTTGTGTTTCACTTGCTTATTATTTTTTTAAGCACTATATTATTTTTTATATATGTTTGATGTTAAATGCTTCCTCCAACACCATTAACATATACTACAGCAAGTTTGAAACAGTAGGCAGAGGAACTATTTTGCATTAAAAAAATATATATAAATAATATAGAACTTGAAAAAATAAATAAGCAAGTAAAACACAAAAATTTTACAGAGAGCCCTTTCTCTAAGCACAATACTTCTCTTAAGGGTGAATGTTAAAGTGTAATTAATGCCCTTACAGGGGTGTATAGGCCCGACACGCATACACCTCTGGGATGGGCATTAATTACACATTAACACACACCCTGTCAGGCATTATTGCTTACTTAGACAACACACAGACCTGTATCAGAACAGTGCTGGAACCTGGTAATACTAGATCTGACTGTAAGATTCTAAAATGAAGGGCGTGTGTGTTTTCCTTTGCAGAAGACTTCTTTACTGGGAAAACTAATTAAAAGGGCTACAAAGACGTGGCAGACTGTTCCTTTTTTACCAGCATTTAAGATAGGACGTGTCAATTAAATGGTCCACTAAGAGTGATTATAATTTGGGGCAGATACTTTTATAAATAATAAAAAGCTACTGAAAGCCATCTTGAACTTAAAAGGTGAAGCTGTGATCAAGCAAAATAAGTTAGTTATTTACTTGTTTCCATTTTGCATGCAGCAGATTCCTACAAAATACTTAGTTTTAAGTCTTCCAGGGAAAGCTTAAAATGGTTCCAATACCCTTCTTGTTAGATCTGCAGTGGGGTAATTTTAAATATTGTACTGATTCATTATCTTTTTTATTAATTTCATTTTGTACTGATTCATTATCTTGTTTTATTAATTTCACTTTGTTGCTGTTTCTTGAATAAACTTGCCTATGCTATAAAGTTCATGTAAGCCTTATGACAAAAAATAACTACCCTTATCTCATTATACATTATGTTTATGTCACATCAATACCACAGTAATTACACTCATCATGGTGTACTGTAGGTGGATTCGAACAATGAATAAATGTAATAAATGCCTATTTGCCTTAAAATTCTAATTCTCATTCTAATTCTAATTTTTAATCTAAAACAATTAACTCTAACATCGACGCACATAGTGGTGAATAATCTTAGGTGTTCCACCTTGGTGGTGATGTGGAGAGATGCTTAAACTCTCTCCTCATGTTTTTGAAGAAGACAAGATCCTGACATAGAGCAGCATTTTATATTCGCCACAAATTATGCTTAAATACAGTGATAAAATAATTGGTTTCAGTATTTGGTTAGTGAGTTGGTGTCATTCAAATGGATCCAGTGTGTCTCTGTGGGTCAAAATGTTCAGCGGACCTTTGACAAATATAGCCTGCATGTCTAACTCCTCATTTTTCCATGTACTGGCTAACAATCTTGTTAACTCCATAGTGTCTGTTTTAGGCCAAATCCACCTGATAAATATCCCAACATAACAAATTCTAGTCCTGACAATATCGAGATAGCATTGCTAAATGCCAGAAGCATCAGCAGCACAATGCCTAAACTTGAAGCAAGATTTGTTAAGCAGGATATTATCCAGTGATAACAGGTGCCAGTGCTAAGCTCATCCATGCTGCACACTCCTGTTTCTATTTACTATGAATATGTTATTCTGCCTCTTTTCATAAAACTTGTATCAGACCAACATAGATTATATACTTATTGTTAAACAAATTCTACATTTTAATCATATCTAACAAGCATCCCACAAAATACAACTAGGAACAGAAAACATAGCCACTGAAATGGCAGTTCATATTTAATATAAAAAAAAATCATGAGAGCCTCCTAGGTATATAAAGTCACACACTAGCCTACAGCAGAACATCTGTACATATTAGTAATCAATATCTCTAAACTCTTGTAGCATGCTTTACTATGGAATCCATCTCACCTGTGTATACCCCCACACAATTTTATTTACCCAGAATAACATCTTTAAGTTGAAAAACTTGACAGTTGTGATATCTGTCAAGTCAGTGAATTTATGAGCAAAAGTGATGCATTAAAATAGGTAAAAACCCATATACTTCTGGCAGTTCAAACTCACCCTCGCATTTCCCTGCAAAAAGCACCTGGAGACCCCTCCCCCCACTTCCAGTAGCTAAGGTACCATAGTAACTAATATTATACAGAAAAATGTGTTGCAACTAACAATCAACACACAATTTAGCATGACATGCTGACATATTCCATCACACAAAACTTCAATATAATCCTATAAACCAGTTCTTTACTCCCTCTCCACCCCCAAGCTGCAACCACAAGAGACACATTAAAAAGCACTATATTACCTTTAAATAATTATTTATCAAATTAATTTAAATAGGGCATCAGTATTTAGCAATATACTAATAATATAAAAATTCACTGTCCTAATTAGAATTCTGAATAATCTATCCACACACCTCCCAGTGAGCACTGGAGTTCCTCAAGGTTCTATCCTAGGCCCTCTTCTTTTCTCCGTCTTTATTAATGATCTCCATACTGTTTTTCCACAATCCACCTGTATACAATATGCCAATGACTCTACTCTTATCTGTACTGCCAAGTCTTCTTCCTCTCTCCACACCCTTACACAAAATGTATTTAACACAGTTGAGAAATGGTTCACCCAACGCTGCCTTCTTCTTAACCCCAAGAAAACTAAGCTACTACTTTTTACTCCCAACATAAAATCTCCTCAGTTCCACTTCACTATTACCTCTGACAATGGAACCTGCATTTCCCCTGATTCTACTGCTCAACTACTTGGTATAACTATTGACCATAACCTCAGCTTCGATGCCCATGTTAATAATATTATAAAAACTGTTAATAAAAAATTAGGCTCCCTGTATAGAATAAAACCCTTCCTTACACCACTAGCTAAGAAATCCATTGCCCAGACTCATCTTACTTCCACTGTATTCTATGCATCTGCCATTTACACCAATCTATCAAAGCATAATCTCACCAAACTTGAAACTAGCTACAATAACATAACCAGATTTGCCACTGGCTCTCCGTACAGAACCCATCACTGCCTCAACCTTAAACAACTCAAATGGTTAGAACTACAAAATCAACTACAATACAATCAACTTGTGATTGCACAAAAAATCCTGCACCATCCTACTAATACTCCCATCCTCACTAATCTGATCTCCCCTTATAAAAATCTTTCAACACTATGCTCAGCTAATAAGCTACTTATTGCCAGCAACCCTTCTAATAACAAAGCAGGCGATTCCCTCTTCTCCAATGTTGTGGGTAGACTCTGGAACAAACTTCCTAATACACTCACCTCACTCTCATCCTCTCTAATCTTTAAAAAACACCTTAGAGACCACCTTAAAATACATTGGCTTTGCCCCTGCTCAAAGCCTGATTGAATCTACTTTTCTTCTCTCCCCTCCCCTGTATCTTTTTCTCTTGCTTCCTTAACAATTACCCTCCATATTTTATGAACAACACTACTAAATAGTTTTGCTAATGTTCTAATGCTTTAGATTTTGATTGACATCTCATGAACCCTACTAAAGCATTAAGACTTGTTTATTTCTTACTTCTACTCTAATGAAACCTTACATTGTTCACAATTTATTAATATTTTCTTATCATGTCTTATTATGTAATGTGAAACTAGTCATTTTTAGAATATTTTGAATGTATTAATTCACTCATGTTGGAGCTTTTCTCCTCGGGCCTCTACCGAAAAGGGATATGAATCCAGCTAGACTAGCCCGGTCAACAAATGTAAATAAAAAAAAAAAAAAATTTAATTCATTTACACCTTCTTCTTCTTTTTCTTCTTCTTCTTTCGGGTGCTCCCATCAGGGGTCGCCACAGCAGATCAACTGTTTCCATTTCTTCCTGTCCTCTGCATCTTGCTCTGTCACGCCAAACACCTGCATGTCCTCTCTCACCACATTCATAAACCTCATCTTAGGCCTTTCTCTTTTCCTGTTACCTGGCAGCTTCATCCTTAGCATCTTTTTCCCAATATATTCTGCATCCCTCCTCAGCACATGTCCAAACCAACGTAATCTTGCCTCTCTGGCTTTGTCTCCAAACCTTCCAACCTGGGCTGACCCTCTAATATACTTATTCCTAATCCTGTCCATCCTCGTCACACCCAGTTCAAATCTTAACATCTTCAGCTCTGCCACATCAAGTTCTGACTCCTGCCTTTTTGTCAATGCCACTGTCTCCAACCCATATAACATAGCTGGTCTCACTACCCTCTTGTAGACCTTCCCTTTCACTCTTACTGGTACTCGTCTGTCACAAATCACTCCTGACACTCTTCTCCACCCACTCCATCCTGCCTGTACTCTCTTCTTCACCTCTCCTCCACACTCACCATTACTCTGAACTGTTGATACCAAGTATTTAAACTCATCCACCTTCGCCACCTCTACTCCATGCATCCTCACTATTCCTCTATCCTCCCTCTCATTCACACACATATATTCTGTCTTAGTCCTGCTGACCTTCATTCCTCTTCTTTCTAGAGCATATCTCCACCTCTCCAGGATCTCCTCCACCTGTTCCCTACTCTCACTATAGATCACAATGTCATCTGCAAACATCATTTACACCAGTTATTTCAAAATTGCTTATGTGGGGTATAATAGTATAACAACCTACCAGACATTTGAAGTTTCACTTTATCAGAATTAAAGTATTGAATCTGCTAACAATTTTAGTAATTTTGTGAAGTCTGTCTGCAAGAAAATGGCTAAAAAATCTCACATCACCTCACATTATATGAACAACGTCCATAAAGCTTAGAAAAGCTTCATCATTTGTAGATCATGACTGTAGGTTTAGATTCAGTACAAATAGGACATTTGTGTCAGTCTGACCACTAATACAATTTATCCACTTATTTTTCACTGTTACACTGGGAACACTCATACTTCTCAACCTTTTAGAGCACAAAATCTGGACAAAGCCATAATAAATAAAAGTGTGACAAAGGCCCAAAAATCGGGACAGTTTTTAAATATTGGTATTACAGACTTAGAATATTGATACAATAGCAGGTTTTTCTGAAGGGTATGAATACTGAAACTCAAATGACTGTCATTATTTTCTAACTTCAGTCTTCTGCCACTAGTATGCCAGAAAATCATAATTATATGAAAAACAAGCCAAAAATATGACCAAAATTCTGGACATTCTGCAAAAATCTATACGGTTTAGAAGTTTGTGATCTCTGTGCGGTCACCTCTTTCCCCATTAGTAGTATCCTATCTCCAGGTACCCATACAAAACCATAATGATCAGCCATGTCTGTTGATTTGTACATCTTTAAATAATATCAGCCCAGTAGGAAAAGGACTAGTAAAAGCTATGGATATATTCAGCTTGAAATCAGAACTCGCATGCTCCACCTCAGAAAATCCAAATCCATCAGAGCCACGAGAGCAAGAGACTTAAACCTCAACACAGAAATAAATAGGACGTGCTGGAGGGACAGATTCATAACCCAGAGGCTCCCTATACTCTGGAACAGAATCCCTATCCATGTTTGGCAGAGCCCCTCACTAACTCTATTCAAGAGAAATCTTGACGAGTGGATGGGAGATCGTAGGTTTACCCCGGGGGTCATCTCTGTGTCACTACTAGACAGAGGCACAGTAAACTAAACCCTAAATGGGCGTAGTATTCTCATCCTAAGGGGTGGTTAAAGCCACACACACTCTGGCTAGGCTTATAAATGCCCTAGGGCAGATAGCCTAGTACGAACCTATGAACCTATGAACTTATGAGACAGAAATCCAGACACTCTTCGAAAATTCATGCAGTTGACAGGTATATTAATTCAGTACACCACTGTCTCTCTCTCTCTCTCTCTCTCTCTCTCTCATTCATGCACACATTCATTTCACTGGGGTTGCTGTTGTGCGGCCATGGAGTTAAGCAGATTAAAAGGAGGAGTGAAAGCCGATCCTTCATGCACATGATTATTGATTTTTAGACTTTAATAGAAGCTTGTGTACAGATTTGTTTGTGTAAAAAAAAAAAAAAACAATTTGGCTGCTGTCTTTACTGAAATTATTCAGAATAATGACAAGTTAAGTACTTTCGTCCACTCATGCAGACTTATACCTGTTCCAAACTGTTCATTTTTCTGCATTCCTTCACACTCCAGAAACCCACAATGCAATTCAGGGTCACTGGAACCAAAGTCCATCTCAAGCACTTAATGGATGTAAGATAGAAACTTTCCTGGATGAGATGGCTGCCATATAAAATAAAGAACCACATACCCCAATTACTAACTTGCAGGGTTTCCAATTCACCTAGGAATGTAGGAATAAATACACAGCAACCACCGAAAACCCACATTGGCAGGAAAGGAAGTTATAAATTCTGCATAGAAGCCACCGTAGCAAGATAAATGACTGAGAGGCACACAGTGACAGCACCGTTTACTGCCATTTGAAATGCTATTGTCCATTTTTTGCAATTTAATAATTTTTACTAAATAGAAGAGTAGAAAGCCAATGGTAAATCATTACAGAAGTTTGGAAATGGCATACAGCCATACACAATGCTGTTTGCAACTGTTGAAATACATTTATTTGTTTAACAAATTAGCTTAAAAGTGCCTGTATGTAGAGAGCAATGCAACTCTTGTAGCTGAATAAGTTTGTGTACTCTGAAGTGAATGAAACATGAGAATAAGTTTACTTACACAAGACCCAGAAATAAAATACTATTTTTAAAGTGGAGATTGTTAAACTCAAATAGTAGGCCCCCATAACATGACTGACATCTGTTTTGAAAGCACATACTATGAGCTGAAGATTCTCTGTCTGAAAGTAAATACTGTATAAAAAAATCAGCAGCAACAGCAGGATTTTATTTTATTTGGTTCTTACCTATTAATACAGTTAGGTAATGTGCCTTTCAAAGGCAATGATGGCAAATCCATATCCTGTTCAGCGCGAACACATATACACACAGATTCTTCACCGCAAACACACATATCCTATTCCGGTGCGAAAAAAACAAAATGGGAAGGGTGCTTTGGTGCATGCACACACCAACATTGCGGTTACATTACAGGTTGCGGGCGTGAAAAACAAATGAAAAAAGTGTTTTGGTGCATGCATACACTGAAGTTACCCTTAAAGGTCGCGGGCTGCATGGAAGAGCTTTGAGGGCCGCAGGCGGCCTGCGGGCTATGGGTTGGACATGACTGCTCTACTAGATATCAGAAACAGATGGACTTGAAAAATTCAAGTGTAGTAGAAATGTTCTATAGGTTCATAGGTTCATACTAGGCTATCTGCCCTAGGGCATTTATAAGCCTAGCCAGAGTGTGTTTGGCTTTCACCACCCATTTTAAATTAATTTTGCTATGCCCTTTTTCGAGGTTAGTATACTGTGCCTCTGTCTAACAGTGACACAGAAGTGATACCCGGGGTAAACCTATGATCTCCCATCCACTCATCAAGATTCCTCTTGAAGAGAGTCAATGAGGGACTCTGCCTAACCTGGACTGGGATTTTATTCCAGAGTGAAGGGAGCCTCTGGGTTATGAATCTGTCCCTCCAGCATGTCCTATTTATTTCAGTGCTGAGGTTCAAGTCTCTCGAGCGTAGCTCAATGGGATTTGGATTTTCTGAGGTGCAGCATGTCCATTAATTCTGGGTTGGACATGGCTTTATACGTCAGGCACAGATCGCCTCTGAGCAGGCGGTATGCCACTGAGTAGAGCTGGAGTTTCTTTAACCGGGCAGCATATAGCATCTGTTTGAGCCCTTTGATCCTCTTGGTGAGGTACTTTTGGGGTCTTTCCAGTTACTGCAGGTGTCTGGTAAGGTACATCCCAAAAGGGGCATTGTACTCAATTATGGGCCTGATGAGGGATGAGTAAAGAGGCACGATGACCTCCCCTGATCTAGATGTGAATCCCTTCATGATTAGGTGGGCTATATAAAATGTTTTTCTAACCACTTTGGCCACATGTTTGTCAAATGAGAGATTGCTATCAACTTGGGTCCCCAGGTCCCTAATTACTTCTTCTGTACTTAATGGATTACCACCTATGTGGTAATTTGTGGGCACTTTGCTTTTGCCAAAGGGATGACTATACACTTTTGGCGTTTAGCTTGAGGCCATGGCTCTGGCACCAGTTGTCTCTTTCTATGAGGCCCTTTTGGAGGATGCTTGTGTCGGCTGGAGAGTCAATTATGGTGCCCAGTTTGCAGTCATCTGTGAACTTGGTCAGCCACAGTCCTTCCATGTTGGCCTGTACCTCCGAGAAATATATACCGAACAAGAGAGGTCCCAGGACTGAGCCTTGTGGGACGCCACTTGTAACTGATTTGGAGTCTGACATGGCTCTAGCAATTCTAACCATGTGGGTTCTGTCCTTGAGCCAGTTTGCAACCCATCTAGTGACATAGGGATTTATATTTAAGCTGGTGAGCTTATCTATAATGCCCGAGTGGGATATTGTATCAAAGGCTTTTGCGAGGTCCAGGTAGGCTGTGTGGACCACCTTCCCCTCGTCAATGGCCTTGGTGACTGTTTCAAAGAAATCGACCAGGTTTAAGAGGCAGGATCTGCCCTTAACAAAGCCAAACTGGGTAGGATCCAGTGTCTGTAGGTTCCCAATATCTTTATTTATGAGGTCCATGATGATCCTTTCCATAGCTTTGCAGACCAAGCTAGTCAGGCTTATGGGATGATAGTTTTCAGGATCCGTTGAGGCACCACCTTTGTGGAGAGGGACCACTGTTGCTGTACGCCACTCTTTGGGTACATATCCTGTACTAAGGCTGAGATTGAACAGTAGTTTTATGTTTGGGTTTAGCTCTTCTTGGAGTTCATGTAGGACGCAGCCCGGGACACCGTCTGGTCCTATTAATGCTGTGTTTTTTGCTTTGGAGAGGGTGGCTCTTGGGGGGCAGCACTCTGCTGGGATAGATATTTGCCCTTTTGGTGGGGAGGGGGGAGAAGTTTGCGCTGAACCTGTCAGCTAGGATATTGGCAATGTCTGTGGGTTTGGTGTATTTTTTGTCATTTTGGACTAATTCTGAGCATATCTGGGAATTTCCACCCAGGTTCCTAACATAACTAAAGAAAGCCTTGTGATTATCCTTAGTGTCCTGTGCAATTTTTCTCTCAAAGCTGGCCTTAAGATGATTTTATGAGTGCCCGTTGTTTTTTGCTAATACTGATCAGAGATGCCTTCCCTTTTTGGGATTTTGCTCTATCATGTAGTAGCTTCCTCCTTCTATTGTATAGTTTGTTTATGGCTGGGGTCCACCAGACAGGATGTCTGCCTTTGGAGGATTGGGTCTTGGTTTTATTTGGGATTGCATGATCCATGCATTCCTGAAGGTGTTCATAGAATGCATTTATAAAGGATTCTGTGGTCTGGGCCATATTTTCCACAGGCCCGGGGGGGCTTTGAAGGATTCCACCTCGGTTTTGAGGAGTGTGAAATTTGCTTTAGAGAAGTTTTTCACTGTGGTTTTCTGGGCAGGGGGTGGGGTCGGGATGTGAATATCCAGTGAGATTAGTTTATGGTCTGATTTTACCAGTGAGGGATACACTTCTGGTCTGGAGCATAGAGTCACCATGTTGGTGATGATCAGGTCCAGTATGTTTTCCCCTCTTGTGGGAGTGATAACAAGTTGTTCCATAGCATTTGAGTTTATAAGTTCTAGGAACCCTTGGGCTAGGGTGTTGGAGCTAGAGTAATGCTCCCAGTCTATGTTTGAGTAGTTGAAGTCGCCCAATATAATGGTGTTTGGAGAGACCTTCATATTTTCCAGTGTTCTCAGGAAGGCCGAGTGGAGTTCCTGGGTTTGGGAGGGTGGTCTGTAGCAGGCTATAAACTGGAAGGCAGTTTTCCCCACTGTTAGTTTCACATTTATAGTCTCTGATGGTTCGTGCTGTGCCACCAACCTGGAGGTGTGAGTATCTTTGACATATATTGATACTCCCCCTCCTTTTGTGGTTCAGTCCAAGTTTTGGAGCCGAAAAGCATGGCATGAGGTATAACCTGGTAGTGCTGGGGTGCTCTCGGGAGCCTTGAACCAGGTTTCTGTTACTGCATAGATATCGATGTTCTCCATGCTAAGGAGAGTTTCGAGTGCATGCATCTTGAGGTTTAGACTTCTGGCATTGAGCAGCATTACTCTTAGTTTCTTATCCCTTGTGATACCTATGGAGGTGGGTTTGTCTTTTGAGCCTTGCCTAAAAAAGGCACTATGGGCATAGCAAGAGCCTTTGCCAATATCCGAAAGCCCAGGGGTGACAGGTGCAAGCCGTCCCTAGCGAAGCATCGTGGCTTGTCGAGCATGTCATCCCAGGCTGACAGGCATTGGATCCCCTTTGAATGACACCAATACTTAAGCCAATTGTTGAAATTGATCCTGTTGTCTTTATTATAGAAACAGAGCTTGCAAATAGTCCTGGATGAGAAACATACAAGGACAAAGCTTTCAATAAAGATGAGTAGGTATTTCTCAAGGATACCACTGGGGAAGCTCAGTGTAGATTACAAGAATTATTGTGGATATTGTATTTAATCTAAGGGGCTGATTCAGACATTTCCTAAAAAGAGACTCAAGAGTTTTTAAGGCCTAGACCAGCAGTAGATGAAGACATGTCAATTTTACAGGTTGAGAAACTATTTTGAGGTACTAAATAAAAAAATCCATTAGTTTATAGTCCTAACTTTGTTCTTGAGTCTGAACAAGAGACATATGTGCAGAATCATGAATTTCACATGCGAGTGATACAGATCTAGTGCCAGAACTGAATAAATTGTGAAGAGAAAACCACCTCAGCATCTAAACTATTGACTAATGAAGTATTTGGCAATGGTTTTGAACCTTCACACAAGTGACAATTGCTGTCCACAGTAATACAATTTCTCAACTATGGACTTTGTGGACGCTGACAATTCCAGTTTACTTCATTCACTTATTTAGTGGGTACAAGGTGGGGTAATGTACATTGAGCAATGCATGTCTCCTGACAAAACTAAACATGTGCACCCTGTTTAATGTGACTGTACATGGGCATAATAAATCCATCTATGATTAATCTTTTCAAAGTTAATATTTCATTTGTTATGTGGCTTCAGGTGCTTTATGGAAAACAATACGTCCAGCCTTCCCATTTATAATTTGTTATTCTGATTAACTGAGCTGAAATAACTGATTGCCTTATGAAAAGAAGTACACGTTCATAATGAAGGATAATGAGCCCACTGAACACTGAAGGTGTGATAAGAGATCTGAGGACACAGGTTGACAGCAACCTCTCCTTTGACCACCACATTGCCACTGCGGTCAGAAAGTCCTTCTATGTGGCACATCTCATTACCAAGGATTTTGCATCCAGGAAGACAGAGGTCATCATTTCTCTCTATTCATCCCTCATTAGACCAATCATAGAGTATAATGTCCCTTTTGGCATTTACCTCACTAGACACCTGCAACAGCTGGAGAGGCCACAAAAAGTACCTCACAAAGAGGATCCTAGGCCTTAACTCATTCCCTCCAGTAGAGCTCTTTTGAGTGTATACCTTTAACTCCCAGTGGGCGTGGCTTCAGCATTTATAAAATGAAGTTATCACCTTATATTTTTAACAAATACCCATTGGCAGAGGAGATATATCAATACAATTGTGTTTGCCATCATGTATGCTTCAACATAAATTTTTCTGATACCTTGTATGTAACATGGTTTTGGAATTATTAATGCAAATATGAACAGGCAATATTTGACACCTAGAGGTGCAGTAGGAGGTAACTGCAGACATGCCTGGAGACGTCACACACATATTCTACACTTGAAAATGAAAACCAGAAGACAAAATTACCCTGTACTTGTGAACGCCAAGGGAATTCTTGTATAGTCCACACTTGTAAATTCTCCACACTCAAATGGCTGCTGTAGACAGAATCCAGGATAAAATCAGTTATGTTAGATGCTGAATAAATGTCCACAAAGAGGTCCTATGCGACAAAATATCCATATGAATCAAGTAGTAAAAAAGATTTCTCCAAAAGCTTTATTGAACCAATAATGTGAAGCGCTTTTCATCCCACTAATAGTGGGACTTCTTCAGACAAACAGATTCTGACAAAAACCAAGGTTTAAATACTGATTTTGGTGCCAAAAAGGTGCCGTTGCTAGGTTACAGTTCTGTGCTTCAATTAGTTAAAGGTATAGTGCCCTAACAACTAATGAGGTGAATCTATGAATGAATTTAAAACAAAATCAACAAAACTTCAGAACCATTAAAAATATTAAAAGCATCACTAAGATGTCATTATTACAGTATCTAAATAAATACTAAATATAAAACAAATATAAAAATATATAAAGTATATATGGTAATACAAAACACATCTATATATTACTACATGTTTCAGACTAAGGAATGAGCAGTAACAAACAAAAACCAGTATGTACAAAAGTTACTCGACTTGAGCACTGAATACATATATAAATAAATCACATCAAAAAATCGAGTGGTTACAAAAAAGAAAGAACGTTGTTGTGGGAAATTGCTATTGAAAGATGGTACAAAGTCACATTGGAACTACAATAGTCTGGTCAGAATCCCACCTAAAACACATACCTAACTACAAAGTCTAGCAAAAGTCATAAATATATGTTCAGGATATACAGTGACACCTGAACAAAGAACTATAAAATAGTGCAATTAATGTAGCCAGGTCATGTAGAAAGCATGTGTATTGTAATTGTAAAAGAAATATAGTAAAAATATATATGCTAACATGTAAATGATAAATTTAAAATCAAACAGCAACTAGTAAACCTATATAAAGGTAAAATGCAAGGTTACTAAGGACAAATTACTCCATAAGTGCGCGGTAATGTACAGAAATTCACTCCGAAAACGAAGCAAGCAAACCCCCCCCCACAAGAGAATAAAACATGACAATGGTATATATCAACGTCGTAGGCTTCTCAATTTCAGTTACGGATATAATGTGATAGTCTCATTAAGGCCTGGGGGGGCATTGGCATGGCACCTAATCTGCCAAAAAAGTTCTAGTACTTCCAACAGGACTTCAAAGGGTCCTTCATGGCTGTCAGGTGATATGGTATCAATTGCTTTAAAGTTGAAATTATGGCTAGGGTTGTCAATAATATGTTTAGCAAGTGCATTCTCTGTTTTCTTTTTCTTGATTGTGTATAGGTGTTCGTAGACCCGTTCTCGTAGTTTCCTATCAGTTTTTCCTAAATAAAATGAAGGACAAGCCTGGCACTGTGCCAAGTAAATTACTTTGGTTGACAAACAGTTGAATTTATATTTGAGGTCATATGTAATGTTCCTTACTGTGAATGTCTGCCCTGTAATCATATGTGCACAATAATTACACATATTGCACTGATACATACCCACTCTCTGTGTTCCTAGTGACACATTGTTTTGTAATATCTGTTTCAAGTTTCTCCCTTTTTTCCAGACAATCTTTGGCTTAGGTGGTAATTTTTTACTCAGAACACCATCGTTAGATATGATGTTCCAATTTTTATTAATGATGAGAGAAATTAACTTACTGTCTAAGCTATAGGGAGTAATAAAAGAAACATTAATATACATGGGTTCACTAGTACTTACATGAACGGGTACTTGTTTCAAGGTATTAAGAATCGGCACATAGGTACCTGCTTCTTTTTTTGATCCAGCCTCAGACAAAACTTCATCAATAAGGTGTTTAGGATAACCTCTCATGGTAAACATAGAACACAAAAGTCTACATTCATCATGAAAGTCATCGTTCCTTGATACCATTCGGGCCACCCGTACGAATTGACCTTTTACAACAGACTTTTTCTGATAAAGGGGATGGCAGCTTGAATAGTGTAATAAAGTATTAGAATAGGTATCTTTCCTGTGTATGTTAGCATAGTAAACTTTGTTTTTAAGGTCCTTCCTTAAATCTACATCTAAATAACTAATCCTGTGTCTATTGAAGTTGGATGTAAAAGTTAGAAAGTTAGAACTAGAATTAAAAAATGATACTAATTCATGTGCTGTATCTTCATTCCCTTCGATTAGAATAAAGATATCATCTAAAAAGTGTGTATAGTACCTAATCTTATTCGTAAGGTCATGATTTCTACTTGTTATATCCTGTTCCCAATAGACAATGACTAGATTGGCGAAACTAGCGCCGCAAGGTGAACCCATGGCCACCCCTATTTTTTGTAAATAAATATTATTATTGAAGGTAAAAAAATTATAGGACAACACTAAATCAAGCATTTGTTCAACTAATTCTACCTCAAGTGTAGGTGCTTGGTGCTTTCTCAACATATAGCTAACATATTCAATACCTTCTGTGTGTGGTATACATGTATATAAATCTTTAACGTCGACTGTTAAGAAATTAAATGAATCATTATACTCAACGTTGTTGATATTATACAAAAAAGACCACGAATCCTTACATATGTTTTTTTCTTTCAGTACATATTTTTTCAAAATTGAGTCAATAATTTTGGCACATGGATACGTCATACTATTACGTCCATCTACTAGTGGTCACATGGGGGGGTTAATTAGGGACTTATGAATCTTGGGGATGCTGAAAAGAATAGGAATCTTGGGTGCAAGCATGTTCAGATAATTAAATGTAGTCAAGTCAATCCTTCCCTCTATAAAGAAGTCATTAAATGTAGATTTTATGATTTTATACGCTTGATACATTTCATTCTTGGAAGATAATTGATAAGCAGTATTGTCGAGGAGAGATTCCATTTTCTCAATATATTGTGATTGTGTCATTATAACCAAACCGCCACCCTTGCCAGGTTGAATAAACCGAATAGCAGTATTTTTTAATAATGTGAGAGACAATCTGTCCTCTTTGGAAATATTAGGTCATACATTAAACAGAGAATGCACTTGCTGAACATATTATTGACAACCCCAGCCATAATTTCAAATTTAAAGCAATTGATACCATATCACCTGACAGCCGTGAAGGACCCTTTGAAGTCCTGTTGGAAGCACTAGAACTTTTTTGGCAGATTAGGTGCCATGCCAATGCCCCCCAAGGCCTTAATAAGACTATCACATTATATCCGTTACTGAAATTGAGAAGCGTACGACGTTGATATATACCATTGTCATGTTTTATACTCTTGGGGGGGGGGGGGTTTGCTTGCTTCGTTTTTGGAGTGAATTTCTGTACATTACCGCGCACTTATGGAGTAATTTGTCCTTAGTAACCTTGCATTTTACCTTTATATAGGTTTACTAGTTGCTGTTTGATTTTAAATTTATTGTTTACATGTTAGCATATATATTTTTACTATATTTCTTTTACAATTACAATACACATGCTTTCTACATGACCTGGCTACATTAATTGCACTATTTTATAGTTCTTTGTTCAGGTGTCACTGTATATCCTGAACATATATTTATGACTTTTGTTAGACTTTGTAGTTAGGTATGTGTTTTAGGTGGGATTCTGACCAGACTATTGTAGTTCCAATGTGACTTTGTACCATCTTTCAATAGCAATTTCCCACAACAACGTTCTTTCTTTTATGTAACCACTCGATTTTTTGATGTGATTTATTTATATATGTATTCAGTGCTCAAGTCGAGTAACTTTTGTACATACTGGTTTTTGTTTGTTACTGCTCATTCCTTAGTCTGAAACATGTAGTAATATATAAATGTGATTTGTATTACCGTATATACTTTATATATTTTTATATTTGTTTTATATTTAGTTTTTATTTAGATACTGTAATAATGACATCTTACCGATGCTTTTAATATTTTTAATGGTTCTGAAGTTTTGTTGATTTTGTTTTAAATTCATTCATAGATTCACCTCATTAGTTGTTAGGACACTATACCTTTAACTAATTAGAACTGTAACCTAGCAACGGCACCTTTTTGGCGCCAAAACCAGTATTTAAACCTTGTTTTTTTGTCAGAATCTGTTTGTCTGAAGAAGTCCCACTATTAGTGGGACGAAAAGCGCTTCACATTATTGGTTCAATAAAGCTTTTGGAGAAATCTTTTTTACTACTTGATTCATATGGATATTTTGTCGCATAGGACCTCTTTGTGGACATTTATTCAGCATCTAACATAACTGATTTTATCCTGGATTCTGTCTACAGCAGCCATTTGAGTGTGGAGAATTTACAAGTGTGGACTATACAAGAATTCCCTTGGCGTTCACAAGTACAGGGTAATTTTGTCTTCTGGTTTTCGTTTTCACATATTCTACACTGACAGACTCAAAAAACCCCAGCTATTCTCTCTAATATCATCTACTAAGAGGCGATCTCTGCTTGACTTACAAAGCCATGTCTGACCCAGCTCTGTTAGAAATGCTACATCTAAAGAAATCCCAATCCCTCCGCACCACACGCTCCAGAGACCTCAGTTTCATTACCACAATCAACAGAACATGGCTGCTGTGGCTGCTGTACTGCGTGCTTGCTCTGGTAGGTTTACTCAAAACGCAGATACCATTTGTTAACTAAGATGAATGCATATTGTTGCCCTTAACCAGGGATTCACTGCTGTACCTCGTTGGGGTTACTGTAGTTGTTATTTTTATAAGAACGCTTCTGCCTTGGTTAAATTTTGAATTTCAATCACTGTGTACGCAAACAATTGGTTTTCTAGGTTAAGATTGCTATAATGATCCTACGTACACTTACTCTGTAATTATTCAGTTGCTGTTTCTCCATTTTATTGTCAGAACTAACTATTTCTTTATGAGCATACGGTTTTCAAAACATTTTTTTCCATTTTACAATGTGATAGTGTTTACCTAACTGCTAGGTGCATTCTTACTAGGTCACACCTCCTTGCTTCTTGTGAACTTTCAAAGCGTCACTTAATCTATATGTGTTAGCTGGCTTAAAGCTATATGATTCTGTATTGACTGGTATGCTTTACTAAGCGATGCACTGTTGATTGCTGTATAATTCCCTTTAAAGCTTTTAGGCTTAACCACGCTGTCTGTTGTACCTGTAGCCCCTTCGCCTTTTAAACTACGCCACACTCGCAGAGCTCTCCCACGTGTTTTGCTGGTAGCAGTTCAGAGGGGTCTATAGCGATATGCAATTCTACCATTTTTAATTGTTTTATTTGTAGTGACATGCTGTTCTACTATTGTAATTGATTTATCTTAAGCTACACTGCCTATGTTTTCCACACATAGTGAAGCTCTTTACTGAGAGTTAAAGGCAGACTACTATTTTTAATTGTTTTATCTGTAGCGACATGCTTGTCTACTATTTTTAATTGTTTTATCTTAAGCTACACTGCCTATGTTTTTCACATATAGTGAAGCTCTTCACTGAGAGTTTAAGGCAGTCTACTGTATTTCGCGCTTTAGCGCGAAAGAGGTGTTTGAAGTGTTTTGCTTCACCTACCTCCCTCCTCTAGTGACATGCTATTCTACTATAGCGACATGCTATTCTAATATTTTTAATTGTATTAGCTGTAGCGACATGCTTTTCTACTATTTCTAATTGTTTTTATCTTAAGCTACACTGCCTATGTTTTCCACACATAGTGAAGCTCTTTACTGAGAGTTTAAGGCAGACTACTATTTTTAATTGTTTTATCTGTAGCGACATGCTATTCTACTATTTTTTAATTGATTTATCTAAAGCTACACTGCCTATGTTTTCCACACATAGTGAAGTACTTTACTGAGAGTTTAAGGCAGACTACTGTATTTCACGCTTTAGTGCGACAGAGGTTTTTGAAGTGTTTTGCTTCACATATCTCCCTCCTCTAGCGACATATGTATATAAGTACCTGGCCTGCCTTCCTTTACTATCTCTCTGAAGGGATTTATAGATGTTTTATGACTGTTCTATTGCTTCTAATTTAAAAGACAGCTTTGCAAGTAAATAAGTATATGTGTTTTATGACTGTTGTATTGCTACTTATTCAGAAGAAAGAGGACAAATATGTTACCCTGTTTTAATGTCTTATCTAGTTCTCTGTATTAGATTGTTGTTACTTCTACTAGACCACCACTGTTAGTTGATTTATTGATTTCATGCTATTTAATTGAATATCTGTGCTAACACTGTCTCTCCTTTTGTTCTCTTTTCTTTATCTTTACCTTCATTTTTCCCCAAAGCCCTAAGCTCTAGCTGTACTCCTACCATAAGCTACTCCTAACCTGTGTCTGACGAACTTGGCCCTCCTACAGTGAATGCAACTCGGACTACCTCAACCTACACTGACCTCTCTGGGAATTGAATGTATGTTTGGGCTCCAATATTGTTGATTTGTTTGACTCCCATTGGGTACCCTAAAAGAGTTTAAAGCTATTCAGTGCTCTAGCCTCCAACAGCCAGCTACCTCTTGGTTCTTACCTTCCCCCCTTATTTTTGGACACACTTCTTATTCCAGCCATTTTTTCACCTTACTTTTTTCCCTCTGCCTCCACACTATCATATCCTGATTTTCTACCCCTTCTCGCTATCTTTTTCCACCTGAGCTTTATAGCAAGATACCATCCTCTCCTGGCTACTACTTTGCTGCTACCTTTGGCTCCTACTAGCCCTTTTCAGGCTGTAAGGCTTATCATTTGTCCTTATTCTTCTTCGTAACCTCCACTCTCTACCCTATTGCCTATCTATCTGCCATCTAATCTAGTCTGCATTTCTTACCTGTAACCTGCAGTTTCTCTTCCTTACCTCTCTCATTCCTCCTGCCCTCCTTCTGCATGCTTTACACTGCCTCTATATTTATTTAACACTTCCTAACTTACTAGTGCTCTCTGGTCTTTTCCCTATCCTTTCCAGCTTGACTTTCACCTTTCCTATCTTACTTACCTGCTTTTCTGATTGTCTCCTTTCTCATCTCTTCTTCTGTGGTTTCTACCCGCTCCGTTCGCCCTGCGGGCTCACTCCACTCCCCTCCCTATCCCCAATTCCCACCCACCCCCAGGGGTCCTATTGTTATAGCTCCCTAGCCACGCCCCCCCATCCCTACTATCCTATCCTTCCCCTCCCCTTGCATTTCCTAACCCACCCCTCAACACACCCCTTCTATCCTTACCTCTTCCTCTCTGTCTTCCCTAATACCTCTCTTAATACTTTAGTCTTTCTCCTCTTTTCCTGTATCTCCTTCTGTTATCCCTCCAATCTCTCACCACTCTTATCCCTCTTCATACCTTACTCTATGCTGTAATTCTCCCCCTACCATCCTTACAGGCATACTTCCCCCACAATAGCTTAGCACCTATATCTTTTTCTCTCTCTTTTTTTCTCTTTTTCTCTATTTCTGTCCAATATGACTCCCTCCCTTCCAACGTTTCTTACTATATCAGTCCTACTCTTAACCACCCTATTCTCTACTTACCATTTTACCTTCTTTGAAAACTCACCTAATATCCTCTCTAACCTCCCACAAAAACAGACCTCAACAATATACACCTTCTCATCATACTCCAATGCTAAATACACCCCTAACTATCATCTTCCTAAATTTCACAGACTGTCTCACCTCACCTATATCCTACCCTCAGATAAAAAAACTAAACTTCTAACCCTTCTAAAGAGTAACATCATAACCAAGCTAGATAATCCCACCTTACTAGATGGTGACATCCACCCCAACCCAGGCCCAGCTTACCCCTCCCCTCAACTTTACTCTTCTAATCACAATAACAAATACCTCATAGGGCACCTTAACATTCAAAGTATAAACAATAAAATACCCCACCTTTATGCCCTCCTAGACACCCATTCTTTTGACATTCTATGCCTCTCAGAAACCTGGCTAAAATCAGGCACTAAAGACTCTGAGATAATACCCCAAGGCTATAATATAGTAAGACATGACCGATCAAAACGCAAAGGTGGTGGAGTAGCTATCCTTTTTAAAAATCAACTTAACATCACTACTCTATCAACATGTCCAAACCAGGATAGCAAAATAGAAGCCATCATGACTAAAATCCAACTAAATGCTAAAAAAGCCCTTTATATCATATGTATGTATCTACCTCCAGGTAACAATATTCCTATATTAGAAGATTTCCTTAGCTGGGTTTCTACCACCTACCCACAAGAAACCATAATCCTAGGCGACTTTAACATAGACTGGAATACTATTAATACTGAAAATCCCTCTTCTCATATTAACCTTCATGGTTTCTCCCAAACTATCACCTCAACTACTAGATTCCATAAGCACAGTAAGAGAGAGAGTATATTAGACTGGATACTAACAAACAATGTAAACAAAATATATAAAGTAGGTACCATGCCAGACGATATAGAAACAACAGCTAGAATCCAAATGAAAAAGCAGCAACAAAAGGAAATCCACCAAAGCAGTTTATTGTAACTCTGACATCTCGGCCACAGCCTTCAAGGAGTACAAAAAACATAAAATACTACATCCCTATATATACATATAACAATCAATCAATAAACTCAATTAAACAAACTGTTAAATTGAATAATGATCAATTAATTCAACAGCATTTTCCAATTAAAATCTTCATTTAAACCTCTTGGACACAAAGTTTTGAATTTAAGAATATATACAGCTTCTTTATATAACAAACATTGCTTGATATTTAAATTATCATATTTATAATATTTAACTTGTTCTAAAACACATCCTTTTAGCCCTTTGCTGTCACTATTATGAAAATTTAAAAAGTGCATAGCCACAGGGCTTTCTGTTTTTTTATTATGAATATCTCTCACATGTTCCAACAGTCTTATTTTAAATGGTCTCTTCGTTTCCCCTATATAAAATTTTCCACAAGGGCAACAAAGTGCATAAATTACACCCTCAGAATTACAATGAAAGCTGTCATTGACTTTAAAAGGAATATTATTAATATGTGAGAACAACAGCGTAACAAACTGACAAGCTTTACATTTGCCACATTGATGTGTCCCCATACTACTTATACTCTTAGATATGTTGGATGCTGGAAACTAAATTTACTTTTTACTAAAAAATCTTTTATACTTTTACCTTTTCGATAGGAAAATTTAAATTCTACATTTAACCAAGATTGAACACTGCTGAGTGAACAAAAATATTCCCAAAACTGTGTAATTATATTAATAAGTTCAGGTGTAAAGCAACCATATGTACTGACAAAATACAAACTTTCTTGTTTTGTTTCACCCATCTTGGTTACTTCATCATAGTTGTATGGACTATTAAAAACTGAAGAAGTTATTTTCTTATTAATGTTACCACAAAATGTATCATGACTATCTATTAATATATTTTTACTATAGCCTCTCTTCAAAAAGGAGTCACACAATAAGTGAAGTTCTCTTTGAAAAGATTCACTGTTATTACATAAATGGAACATTCTAAGCATTTCACCATATGGTAAAGACTTGATTGTATGCGGAGGGTGTCCACTAGTAAAGTGGACATATTGTGTACCACCTACAAATTTCTTGTTAACTGAAGTAATCAAATGAGTACCATGGCTGATATCCAAAACAATATCCAAAAAAGGCATACTTGTGCCTATCTTTAAGCCATCAAAATTTAAAGAAAATCTATTGTAATTTAAATCCGAAATAAATTCATGAACATATGAGTTACCACCTTCTACTAAAAAAAATCAAATCATCTATGTATCTAAAATATTTGACAACGTTTTCCTGAAAGAATTGATGTCTATATATAATTTCTGTCTCGAATAGGCCCATTCCCAAATTAGCATACATGGGGGCAAAAGCTGCCCCCATGGCTGTGCCCTGGTTTTGATGATATAGTATGTTATTAAACTCAAAAAAGTTATTATTCAAGGAAAAGGAAAGTAGCTCAATAACAAATTCTGTTGCTGGAGATTCTCCAAGAAAGAATCTAACAGATTCTATGCCAAATGCATGATTTATATTGGTATACAGACTTTTAACATCAACTGTTACCCAATACATCCTATCATTCCATTTGATATTACTTATTTTGTCTATCAAATCACACGCATTCGTGATATACGAGGGTAACAATTTAACATAAGGTAGCAGGTAATTATGCAAAAAAATTCCCAGATTATGTAAAAAATAGTTACGCCCTGAAACAATTGGTCTTCCTGGTGGTTTGGGTAACTTTTTATGTATCTTTGGAAGACAGTAGAAATAAGCCATAGAACATCTATCCACCTGAAATTTGCTCTTGATGTCTTGAGAATTGAAGTAACCTAACATCATTCCTTTATATATAAGATTTTTATACGATGCTATGGCTGCCTTATAACATTCTGTTTCGACTATTTCATAGGTCTTTACATCATTAAGATGTTCCATACACATATCAAAGTAGTCTGACACATTCAAAACTACTAACTTGTTACCTTTATCCGCTGGCTTAAAGATAATTTCATTCTGTTTGCTCAATGTCATCAAAATTTGCCAATCCTGGTATTGTATGTTATATTTGATATTCTTTTTATCTCTCATAAATTTATTATAAGTCACTTCTACAGCATGGTTAACTAATTTAATAAAATTCGATACATCAGCATTTAAACTGTGTGGCACAAATTGACTAAACGAAGGTACCTTTGTGGTATCAAATTTACAATAAGCATTAACCAAGTCATCAGATGCACAAGAGTAAAAACTATCAGACGAAGAAGACAATGAGGAACTATCATTACAACCATTCAATTCATTGTCATGTTCTTGGTTAAAAAAATGTTTGAGATATAATTTTCTACCAAATGAAAATACATCTTTTTGTAATTCATGTAGCCTAGAGACTACTGTCGGAATAAATTTCAGCCCTAAATTTAAAATGAAAAGTTCTGAATCACTAAATCTATAATTTGACAAATTAAATACATAATTGTCAGAGTCTCTCCTGGGAAGATTATCGTTTACCTCGTTTGAAGCCCCCAGTTCTATGTGAGTCATAACCGGAATTGTGAAAAAGTTCACGCTGGCGTTTCTGTCCTTGAATCCCTTTGGTGACAAAAGAAACCAAACTATCTCCCAAACTATCACCTCAACTACTAGATTCCATAAGCACAGTAAGAGAGAGAGTATATTAGACTGGATACTAACAAACAATGTAAACAAAATATATAAAGTAGGTACCATGCCAGACGATGTCAGTGATCACTCCCTAACTTATATTACCAGAGAAAAGTCAGATAGTGTAAACATCCCAAATATAAGAAAAGTTCGCTCTACCAAGCATTTTAATACAGACCTTTTTCAAGCTGAACTTAGCACTTGTAACTGGAATTCCTTAAAAACACTTCCTCTTGAGGAAGCAGTCTTATTTTTTAATACTACTTTCTTATCCATTCTTGATAGACATGCTCCAGAGCGTTCCATTAGAATGAAATATAAAACAGCCCCATGGCTTTCCAAAGATACTAAAAAACTCATCCTCACTAGAAATAAAGCGTGGACCAAATGGAGAATCCACAGAAACAGCCCAGATTTCCTTCACTTCTGCCAGCTTAGAAATCTGACTAAAAAATCAATAATCTCTGACAAAAAAAAATTCTACTGTGAACTACAGCAAACTCATCTTAATAATTCCAGACAATTCTGGTTATCAGTGAATAAACTCCTCTCCCCAGGTACAGCCAAAACTCCTTCCCCACTAAATGCCAACCCAGACACCCCTCTCCTAACTGCAAATGCTTTTAACTCTTTTTTTCCGAAACTATTCAATCCCTAGCTAGACAAATGAACACCAACAACTATTACCCTCCAAACAAACCAGCTAACTCTTCTTACAACTTCTCACTAAATCCTATATCTACTTCTTACATCTACAGACTCATCCACAAACTAAAACCATGTACCCCTTCAGCTGACAAGCTCCCTTCCCTTTTCCTCCAAAAAGCAGCCAAAGAAATTGCATATCCTATAACCATACTCATAAACAGAACTATCCTAGAGGGATCCATCCCAGACATCTGGAAAGTCTCTCATATTATTCCACTACATAAAGGTGGTAACTCTATTGACTATTCCAACTTTAGACCAATTGCTCTCCTTTCACCCTTAGCTAAAATTATGGAGAAATGTATTCACCAGCAACTAGTACACTATCTCTCTCTACACAACATTATAGCACACTGTCAGCATGGCTTTAGACCTCATCACAGTACCACCACTGCCCTTCTTTCCTTTATAGAAACTATCAACAAAAATCGCAACAATAATCTTCTCTCTTCTGCTCTTTTCATTGATCTTTCAAAAGCGTTCGACATGGTCAACCACTCTCTTTTAGCAAACATTCTTGAATCTCTCTCATTTGATAACCTAGCCATGAAATGGTTTAGATCATATCTTAGCAACAGACAACAAGCAGTTATATGGGAAAACCATATCTCTTCCCTTTTGCCTATTTCCATCGGAGTTCCTCAGGGCTCCATTCTTGGTCCACTTCTTTTCTCCCTCTTCATTAATGATCTTCATTCTGCAATCCCACAAGCAACCTGCATTCAATATGCAGACGATTTGACCCTTATTTGTTCTGCTCCATCCACTACAGAACTGATCTCACTTACCCAAAATATATTCAAGACTGTTGAAACATGGTTCTCCCAACGGTTCCTCCTACTCAATGCCAAAAAAACTAAACTTCTCCTTTTTACCCCCACCACTCGAACGCCCCCACTAGACTTCTCCATCTCCTCAGACAATGACACCATCATCTCACCTGATTCGACAACAAAATTGCTAGGAATTACCATCGACAATAAACTCTCCTTTGATCAACACATTAACAATACCATCAAGTTAGTTAACAGAAAAATGGGATCCCTATATCGAATTAAACCCTTTCTAACCCCATCTACTAGAGCCAAGATTGCCCAATCCCATCTTTTATCTACTCTACTATATGCCTCCACTATTTATACCAACCTTAAGAAAAGCAATCTGAATAAACTCACAACATGCTATAACAATATTGCCCGCTTTGCCACTGGTAACCCCTTCAGAACCCACCATTGTCTCAACTTAAAACTACTAGGCTGGCTTGAACTCCAAAACTACCTGCTTATTCCTCAACTCTACTGCCCATAGTATACTACATCAACCTGACAAGACCCCTATTCTCTCTCAACTGATAATCCCTTATAACAATCTCAACTCCCTTCGCTCCTCTCATAAACTCATGGCCAGATTAATTAAGTCCAATAACTTTGCTGGTGCCTGTCTTTTCACTAATACAGTAGGTAGAAATTGGAATCTTCTACCTAGTGACATAACTCTGACTACATCTTTGCCTCTTTTCAAACAGAAAATTAAACTGTACTTCCAAAACCACTGGCTTTGTTCCTGCAGTACACCTGACTAATTTTATCACATTTCTCACTCTTTCTACTCCTCTACTCTTTTCCTCTCTACCCTAACTCCTACTCTGATTTACTACTTTTAGAATTTTTAAAGTAATATACATTTTCTGTAAAATTGTTGGAATCTACTCTGATTTACTACTTTTAGAATTTTTAAAGTATTATACATTTTCTGTAAAACTGTTGGAATCTAAGAATTGTACATTTTTCTCTTTTCAAAAATGTCTCATTACTCTGAATATCTCTCATACATTTGTTCTTAAATTCCAATAAGCTGTATCTTATAGTAATCTATTTTTTTATGCAATGTACCAGTAGATAGTGGAGCTTTTCTCCTCGGGCCTCTGCTGAAAATGGACTTGTATCCAGCCAGACTAGCCTGGTCAACAAATGTAAAATAAAAAATAAAACATGCTGGAGGGACAGGTTCATAACCCAGAGACTACCCAAGCTCTGGAATAGACTTCCCATACATGTCAGGCAGAGCACCTCACTAGCCCTCTTCAAGCAAAATCTTGATGAGTCGATGGGAAATAGAAAGTTCACACTGGGGGTCACTCTAGTGGCTCTACTTGATAGAGGCACTGGGAACTAATGACGGGTGGCACAATGCCAGGGTACTTCTATGGGCTAAGCTTGTAAAGGTCCCAGGGCTATTAGCCTAGTGCACTAGTACACACCTATGAACCTATGAACCTTTGAGTTCTACCTGGTCCTTCTTAGCTTAAAAAGCAATCAACTTTTTAAGATTCAAAAATATAGGAGTAGTATAAAATACATGCAGTTGGTTATTGTTGTTGTGAAAACATGGGTGTATAATCCAACCCATTTTCAACAATTTATATGTGACAGTTAGGGGCTATGGTCTCACAATCTGCACTACTGATCACCAGCCAATACATGAGGGATGACTGGAATTTAGAGAGAAAGAAAATTTTGCTATTGCCTTGAGTTATGACCAAACCCTGCAATATGCAAACAAGCTTTAGACTGTAAAGCCTCAGAGCAGAGTTATATACACACACACACACACACACACACACACACACACACACACACACACACACACACACACACACACACACACACACACATGATGTTCCACAAAGGCAACAAGGTGAAACCAAAGTAATCCAAGAACAAGGCAAAAAAAAAAAAAAAACAAGCAAAATATTAAACTCACTAACACTTTAGCTTTCATTTGAAAAGAATTTTACTGTGAATGTTTCCCATGGCTTTTGCTCACCATTTAAACCCAGTGCCACTCCCTCAACACACACACACACACACACACACACACACACACACACACACACACACACACACACACACACACACACAGTCACATACTTTGTTTCCTTGGAAATTTTAATGAGGGATAACAACAGCTTCCCAGTGTCAATACTTCTATTCCTGCTTTTCAATAACACCGCCATTATACAGACCAGTCCAGCACAGTAAGAACTAGTTTTGCTATTATAACTGTTGTTATTATAACTATTATTACTGTAATGATTATTAAGAATCATTGTCTAATCTTAAAATAAGCCAGCTGTATTTTTTTTCCAGCAATACCTTGAGCAACCATTCTTTGAAAGTCTAAAGCCAATAGTTAATCCAGTTTAAAAAAACATACAATTAAACTGATAAATAAACCACCAGGCAGAGGTTTTTAAAATTAAATTAATGGAACTATTTTCTTAAAGTGACTAAGAGTAATCAATTCACCTTCAAAAAATATACATGCATCTATTAAATTGTACTATTAAAATACAGAATAAATAGGTATATAAAGTCACTTGACATATAGAAGAACTCTGTTTAACAGCTTGTCTGATGCTATAGCGATCGGTAGTTTTTGTATTGCTGAATTCCAACTAACACAGAGTTCAAAGACAAGCAGCCACAAGGTAAAAAGCACCAACTATATTTTATTCCAAATCAAGTATTGTTCAGCAGTTGAGTGCTTCTGTTCATACAACGGGAAGGATTTCATCAGAAATAACTCACTAGGAAAGTTATACATAATATATAAAAATCATGTGTCACATGATAAATCAGTTATTGAATAGGTAATTACAACCACAAAATAAATACATTATACATAAAAAACTATAAAATGAATAAAAACATATTTTAAAATAATATTGTAGAACTTGATTGGAAGTTTACTTTTTACAATATAACTTCAAAACACACACTTCTTATGGAAATATTTTTCATTTAAACCTGGGGGGGGGGGTCTGCATTTAGCCTGAATTGAGAAATGCTTAACTCCCAAGGACCACCTCTGGGACTTAAAAGGTACCCAGTCTAAGACAGAAACTAGGGACTTTTTATATGAGGGGCAGTCCAGGGGTATGCTTATATAAGGCATTATTTTCATTGTACCTATGTATGACTTAGCTGTAGTCTGAGATTTGCTTAAAAGCAAGGAGATTGTTTTATTGGTCTGATGGTAAAATAAATGCTGTTTCATAGTTTAGTTGTGCTTACTGAGCATAAGGAGTCCCCATGGGAGACTTGGGATTTTTGGGATTCTATTATATGTTCATTCTTTGATCCAAAGTTCTTTTTGGTTTGTACCATTTTACTGTATTACGGTGCTTTTGGTATTTGAACGATAACGTAGTATTTTATGTGCCATTAAGATCTGTGTATATGATAGCTGGTATGGCAGATCTAGTCAGTTCAGGTTCTGTACGGGAATGCAGTGATGGGTTTAGTTTGGGAGGTTAAATGCAAATGCACTTATTTTATTATATTACTGTTCAAATTTGCTCATTGGTGGTATTTGAAGAGTTGTGAAAATTGTAGATGCATAAAACAAGCTTGGAAGAAAGAGAGATGTTGTAGGTTAATTTCTTGCTATGGCCAGTGAGATGTGTTCTGGTTTTGTAAATTAACCTTAATTTGAGGTGGATTTTGAGGGGGAAAGTAAGTGTTCTTCCAGCTGAAAGTTTAGAGTCTGATGATGCTTACATCTTCCTAGTACTTTAGAGAGTGGATAGAGCATTGTACTAGTTCAATAGTTTGAAACTTCAACTGGGATACCTCTTTTATCTACCGGTATAATGTAAGATGTTTTCCATATTTTTGGAATGCAGCATTATTGTAAGAATGCATTGATTACCTTGGAGAATGGGTAGAGTATTCCGTTTGTCCTAACTTAAAGTATACTGCAGAAAACAATTGTCTACTGCTAATGTAGAATGTTTTAGCTTGTTCAAGTATTTATTGTAGTGATTGGGACTGGTTTGGATGAGAAGTTATTTGACAGATTAGTACTGCAGTCTGAGGTGATAGGAAGCATGTCTACGGCAGATATGAGAGGAAATGGTTATAAAGTGCTCATTGACCCTGCAAGCTTTGGTGGCATTAGTTTAACTGGGAATAGGATCTAAAGTTCTTATGTGAAGTGGTGAGTGGTTTCACTAAAAAAGTCTGAAACTATTTCTGAATTGACTAGGCAATCATAATATATTTATCTTATTCTGAAGAAAAAAACTACACAAACGAGTAATGCCCATTCAACAAGGTATGGGTTGGTATAATGGTTAAGGTATTTACCTTAGAGACACAAAGTACAGGGTTTGATTCTCAACTTTGAGAGACATTGGCTAAGCTTGAAATGACCCACAAGGGCAGCTAGCCTAGTACTTACCTATAACTAATATCAGTATTAGAAACATTTAGTTAGCACAGTCCATTCAGGTATATTCTCCTCTTTCGAGGGGAACATATTTTCTGTGGCTTGTAGAATTTGAAAGTAATAATTCATGTGCAGCACAATGGACATACAATTTCATTCCATTTATGTCAATCTTAAAAACATATAAGGAAAAAGGAGTCTACCGATCATCATCATTATCATCATCGGTCCCCTTTTTTCTTTATTTACATGGCCAATAGTTAAAATTGCCATCTACCTAGATTCAGAGACACTCTCCTACCTTTTCCAATGGTAATTTCTCATGCAATTCATCCATCCAACCATCTGTCGGCTGAACACCTACATCTCCTCTCGTCTTATTCCTGTCCTTTTCATATCTGCTTTACTAAATCATATTCTGTTTTCCTGTATAAGTGATCAAGCCACTGTAATCCATTTCCTTGACCTACTTTGCAGGTGGAGCTACTTTGGCTTCTGCTCTGATGTCCTCATTTCTTCATCTGTCCCACAGTGTGCATCCTACTACCACTCTCAGCCACTTCACCTCCATTACCTCAAGCTTCCTCAGCTGCTCTGCCTTCATTGCCCTTGTTTCTGTGCTATACAGAAGTACTGGTCACTTTTCAGCTACTTTGGCAATCTTTTGTCACACATTACCTTGGCACTATGTGCCAGTTGTCTTCAGCATGCCTGATTCTAGTTTTGAGTTCAATATTCAGACTTCTTTCTCCTTAACAGCACCTCCAAGATACTTGAAGTTGTTAATCTGTGCCGTTATTTCTCTTCTATCTCAATTTTCAGCTTAACCTGATTTCCTTAATTTGCTGTTATGGCAACAGTCATTTGTTCTCAGGTCTTTCCCATGTGCCTTACATATTGCATTATAGTGCCCTACTATTTGCTGGATTTCCTGTTCAGAGTCTGTTCCCAACACCTATGGATAGGATCCTTGTTGATCTGTCCCCTCCAGCCTGTTTGCAAATCTAGTTCATCAACAGTATGAAGAAGAAGAGGTGCATAGCTGAACTCCGATGAGCACCACTCCCATTGGGAATCCCTAAGTGAGTCCAAACGTACTGTTTGTATGTCTGTCATTGGGTCTTTGTACATAGCCTGCACTAATTCTACCAGTGTCAATATGTCCAGGACTTTGAACCACTACAGTGCTACCCAGATCAGCTTTAAATGGACCTTGTCATATGCTTTCTCCATGCCTAGAAATGGCGTGTTAGACTCTTTCCTCACCTCTATCTTTCCACTGTCTGTATCATTGAATACACAGAGTGAATTGTACTGCACCCTGATCTGAATCCAGACTGCCAATGTGCGCCTGAAATTAGTTTACTTCCAAAGCTGGAACGTCTTTACAAAAAGAAAAAGCATGTCTGCCATGCAGCTTTTTTTTTTTTAATTTTACATGTGATATGTGTGCTGCATATTTACTAGAAATACTGCTTTAGTATGGCTTTTTTCACACTTATCTTTTAGCAATTAGTGTCACTTTCCTTAATTCAGTCCAGATTAGGTCACCTGTCTCATGTTTCACTTCTGAAAAAAAGCTTCCCTGTTGTTAAATCATTTTAACAATGCCACAGTTACAATAGAAGCATGGGAGCTCAGTTTCTGAGAACCCATGTCCATTTTGTTGCAGAGAGCCATTAACTATGTTCAGCAGGAAGGTGATTCTGAAGTCAGGCATTTGTTGACTGCTTCTGTATAGCAGCTGTATCACCAATCAGTAATTAAGTTTTAAAAATATTTCCACAGTAAATATAGATATATGCTGGATCCAGGGCTCAAAGGTTGCCACTTGTCTAGATCTACTTGCTATTCACAAAAATATAATTTCTGATGGAAAACAAAGAATTTATGCAAAATCACTTAAGTATGTTCTGTAGTACACATGCTGCACATGAGATAAACATTTCTCCTTTTGTAACAATCTCAGTGTGAAAGAGTTGTTTTCTGCAAATAACTTGATGAAATACAGTTGGGAACTGGCACATTTTTTAAGAAACAATTTCTCCACAATAAAGATATTCTGTCAGTTCTATAAAGGCTAATCACCTTACAGCTCAGAAGCCCAAAGTCTTTGCTTAGTACAGATTGAAGGTGCGGTATTACAAGAGCCACAATGACATAAATATAATAAATAAGAAAAGCGAATCCCAGAAGAAGAGAAATCTTCATTTAAAATTCACAAACAGGCTTTCACTTGTTTGGAAGCATTATCAGAAGCTATCAAGTCTTGATAAAGCCTCCAGGGGATGACTACTTGTCTGTAAACTTTATACAGTTGTTCCTAAATTATTCTGCAAATTTTGAGCATGGTGCCTTTGTGGTTAGGGTGTTGTAGCTCTGATTTCTGTTGTTCAGCTGTGATCTTGGTTACTGTCTGGTGTTAACATGTTTTCCCTGTGACTAGGAAGGTTTCCTATGGATAATCCATTATTCCCTCTACGTAAATCATTGTAATTGACTAGATGTGCAAAACAGCCCTTAAATATTACACTGATCTTACTTCACAGGTCCTGCCTGAAAAAACAGGAATGTTAGTGCTTAAGTTCCTGTGCGGATTAACCAACAAACAGGGAAAATAATCTGTCTCTTATAATCTGGAATTTCTTTTGATAAGATTAATTTATTTAATGTACATTTGATTTTGTTTTAGAAAAAAATTATAATGCCTTCTATTGCACAGCTGATGCAAGTGCATTTTGAGATTGATGGCTTTATTACATACAGAGTTTGTTAACTGGGACAAACGATGAACACTGCCCAGGTTAACTTTTCTGGTTACTACTCTGATTGCCAGTAAGAGTATTAGTAGTTTGCCTGCAAAATAATGTAGCAGTTAGCAGATAATCACAGACAGAAAAAAGAATTTTAATAATCATTTGTTATGCAGAGTTTTACTATGAAACACCAATTTACTGACAGTTGATGCTTCAAATGAATGAAAAAAAATGCCTGTGAGGCAACAATGCTATCTGCTGAACTGCTGTGCCAGCCTACTTTTTCTTCTATTATTATTATTATTGTTATTATTATTATTATTATTATTATTATTATTATATTTTGGTAGGGATATTTTTTTGGTGGGCAGGGATGTAATATATATAATAGTTATAACCTTAGATTTTTTTAAGTCATGGCAGAACGTCTGACAGAATATCTTTCATTAAGTGAGGATCAAGTCACCATTGTTATCTTTATCAACCCTCTTTTTCACATTTTTCCATGGTATCTGGTGCTACATTAGCATTAGCCAATGTGACCAAATCACATAGAGTCAATGCTTACACTTCTGAGTGGATATTGTATTTATTTATTTATTGCATTTTTTATTGGGAGCATTTGACTGAGATGAAACATTTAATAATGTCAGAAAAAAAATATTGCTAGCAGTGGTGTGATATGATCATTTAGCAGTATGCCAATTTTGTTTTGGTGAAATGCATGTTCATTTCTTTGTAGTTAATGTTAGCATAGTCAAGAAATGAGGAAATACTTTTCAATTTGTGGGCACCTATTTCTTAGGTTAAATATGAAATTATCATAGCCAGTAATTAGTAGTGAGGGGTAAACTTCCAGGGGACTATAAGTAGAAGCACAACTTGTTTAATACATTGCTGTATGTCGTAATCTATGGATATACGATGATCATTTCATTTTAATTTGATTAATGAAGTTCAATAACATTGGGGGTGTTTGTTGTTGGATGTCTTAATATAATAGTCTCGGACTAGGAAACTAACAATTCCCGTAAAAATGCTATTCTTGTCTATTTCTAGTTATAATGGACTATTAAGGCAATATTTGTGCCATATAGCAGTCATGGAAGGAGTTTTGTTTGATTCTATTAGTCTTGTTTTAAACTTCTCTTGGAAATATTGAGATACCACCATCTGCTCCACTTGGTCTGCATCAATAAAAGGTGGTGAACTATAGTAAATGTCATATTATGTTAATGTCTTTAAAACCATGTTTCATTTATGGTGCACTTATTCCAAAAACAAAGAAAGTATGATGGACTACCCATGCATTTTATTCGGGTGCCTTTTGTTTAGTATGACTACCTTCACTTCAGAACATTTTTACAAACTTTTTCCTAGGTTTAACCTGTACAAGTCTAAAAATGTAACGACTTTGTGTTGATGAATATTATCTTGCTCAGTGGGTGTCACGTGCATACCATCAACTGCCAAGCAGGCAAGCTAATCACTCACCTCATGCCAAGCCAACAGGTACTGAATCTCTTGCTTGTAGAGTCATGCCCTTAACCACTAACTGTAGGTTTGGATGTTAGACATTAATTCATGTTCAGTTCAGGAAGGTAGGCTTTCTAAATGTGTTTTTTTTTTGGTTAGAGAGAATAGTGGGGTATATCTTTCCACACAGAGGCTCATAGGTTCATAAGTAGGTACTAGGCTAGCAGCTCTTGCAAGTCATTTTAAGCCTAGCCAATTTCTCTTTTTGTGCTCAAATTAACGAATCCCATTTGGTTAGAGACTGACCTTACCCAGCCCATGATGGATAAGTTTATATTCCCCCTGAGAAAAATAACTGAGCTCATACCATATATAATCTGAGGGGACCCATGCATGGGGTAAAGAATTTAGGAGCTGCCTCTTGTGTTGGGGTAAATCTGCTGTTAAAAAATAAGTGATTGCTAACCTCCTCAAATGGTTAATCTCCACATGAACTAAGGTTTTGTTATATTTGTGATGGATTGTTATGGTACCAGGAATGACACAGGATCCGTTGAACCAGGCAATAGTTTCATTCATAAAATGTTAAGTGCTTTTGTTCCTATTATGTGAAATTCATCAGAACATATTTTAATATATTAAAAAAACCTTTTATATACTAAAAATAGTGAATCATGTGTCTCATTACATTCGAGCCCAAAATAACAACAATTAACAATATTAATTGATAATTAAACACCATAATTCTTAAGTTTTAAAATGGAATTGATAGAGGTAGTTTTATTAAGTCCTGGAAATCTCATTGCATCTAATTTAATCCACCACTTCAATTCACATTTATCCAACTGTTCATTATTATTCCATTTTAAAACGTACTTATCATGGTGTTTAATTATCAATTAATGTTGTTAATTGTTTTTATTTTGGGAGTGGATGTAATGAGACATGTGATTCACTATTTTTGGTATGTAAAAAGTTTTTAATATATTAAAATATGTTCTGATTAAGTTCACCTAGTAAAAATGAAAGTGCTTAATATTTTTATGAATAAAACCTATTGCCTGGTTCAATGGATTCTGTGTCACTCCTGGTACCATAGCAAACATTGATTTTGGAGTATGTCCTTGTGCTTGACTGGTAATTGTTCGTAATTTGTCACATTTGTTGTGGATTCTGGTTAGTTTGCTAACCATACCCCTCAGATTTTAGGTATTCCTGATGCTGTATAAAGCTTAAGGTAAAAGCATGGTGACCCTACCATTACTGTAGCAGGAGACTTTGTGTGTAGGTTCTGGACTATTTTCTGAAGAGATCTTGAGAACTGCAGCAGGTATTTTATAGGAGTACATTTGTAGTCATTTGAGGTGTTGTCTGCAAAGAGTTTACCTCCCAATGCTACTGTAAATATACCACTCTTATATATCTTGACAAATTTGTCAAAAAAACAAAGGTCGTCACAGAGCACATTAAACTACCTGAGAAAACTAGCATCTATGAGGACAATAAAGTAAGTTCATGCAAAGCTCTGATAGTGCCATCTATTCCTAATCTATGAAGTTAGGAAATTATGCATTCTGCTAGTATCAGGTTTTATTTATATTACACAGATGATTTTTATCTGAATGCCCTTTAATGGTGTGGTTTTGAGGATACTTTACAGGTAATTAACTAGCAAATTTCATCAGAAAGGTGAATGATGTACTATCAGTTTAGATTAAGTAAAAACTGTCTGATTTTGAAGGACACACGCTGTCTCCTTTTCTTGTTTTGTTCAGCTACTTTACTGACTTTTGTGTATGGCTTGTAAAAATAGGTGAGTCATTTTATAATATAATGAAGAGTGCAGTAGATTTATTAATTGCTATTGTGTGAAGTTATGAAAACAATTCTCAACTGAATTCAGAAAGTTTATAGTATTCACTTTGTGAAAGTGAGTCACATGTATTGCATTCCTATAGGTTAAGTAAAAACCACACCTGAGTCTACTATACACTATAGCTACCACAATCAAACTAAAGCAACAACAACAAAAAAGTAAGCTCTGACTTAACTTGCAACTGCATGTCTGTGATGTATCATGATTTCCTCCACTCCTTGAAAGTGGAAACTTACAAGGCTCAAACAGTTTAAAATGAGAACTGATTTCTTGCTTTAATGCGACCAGGAATTTATCTCAGTGGGGAAATAATCAGCCAACTAATAGGAAAGTCAAACTAAGTTGCTATCTCTGATATAGCTTGCTTTTCAGTAGAGCTAAAATGCTGAAGTGAAAATAATTGCCTTCTATTCTGTGAAACTGCTCTGGTGAAGTCAAATCTTGTGCAAAAAGTATTAGCTCTGCTGATAAAACATGCCTTTGGTTGTAAAGTCAGTTGCTGATCTACAGGTCTTTTGGTTGTTTCCTTCACTTGAGTGCGTTTTCTTCCACAGATGCACTTCACTTTTCCCACTCCAGTAAGTAGCTGTCTATCTACATTTGTATTGTATGTTCTCAGTAAAACCCCTTTAGGATGTATCTATCATTTTATAATTACTTTATTGATAATTTTATCATAGAGTGGGTTGGTACTGTAGCAGAGATGCAGGCACTTATAGTATATATAGAAAATAAGAAATATCATCTCGATTCTCGGCTGGAGCGCCTTCTGTGTGGAGTCTGCATGTCCTCCCCACAGTTGAGTGACATTTAAAAACATGCAGGTAGGTGCGTGCATGAATGAGTGTGCCTTCTTTGAAGGTTGGGCATCGGGCTGGCAACTTGGCACCGTAAAAAATCCACTGCCAATCATTAGCGGACTGGAGTTCCGCTGTGGTGACCCCTAACCGGGAAAAGCAGAAAGACATTAGTTTTAGTAATATGCTTGTTTACACATTAGAAGCAGGCAGTTATCAACTAGTTTTAAAAGAAGTTCCTATACAGGAGATTTAGAAACATCAGGGTATGCAGAGAGAGGAACAAATTACTAAGTTTTCTTAGGAAGACCCTTATAATGTTGTATTCATGGATGAAGTATGTGTTATCACAAATGAATTCAGAAATAAGACCAATGAAGGCTAAAGACAGTGAGCTTAATTAGAGGTTCCTGTTGGGTTACTGCTGAACGCAGTGATGTAAAT